>NC_091234.1:10316221-10559883 GCF_040958095.1 Procambarus clarkii
ACTGACCGTGTGATTGATTATTAATTAATAAAATAGGCATCAACTATGTTTACAAATGATTAGAAAGTATTAGTAAAGTAGATCTGAGTAAACTTGGATATAGGGCTGCTGTACGATTAGCTGAGTAATCGGCCGGCAGCGAGTGAGCTGGAGAAAGCTGAGCATCGAGGCTGGCTTCCTTCTCTGGGCAGGCGTCGTGGTGTTAAGATCTCTGCATCCCTCTCCCCTTCCTCCTGCTTCTCTCCCATACCTATTTCTCTATTTCTGTGTCTAGTTTACCAAGATAAGTACTGAGTTGTGTTCACATTTTCTGGCATAAGTGTGTTCTAATGTGCAGAATATTACTGTGCATTAATTAGGTGATCACTAGTGTTTACATTGCTAAGTTACTCTAAGGGGGTCCCAGTGGAACCACGTGGGATCCAGTAGTACCAGTAAGCTACCTAGAGTCCTTGCTAGTGTCCCTTGCCTAATAGACTTTACCCTAGCTTATGCTCATTGTAAAACCTTGTATCCTGCTTATGTGGACCAAGGCTTTTAACGTAAGATAGTGTGGTAAAGTAATTATTGTTATTGGTGTGAATGTATATGGGGGTTGTTAAGGGATTAATAAATAAGTAAGTTAGTTTTAAAGGAGTATCCATTCTTTCTGTGTAGGAGATCTATGATCTACCTCTAGGCTGACATTTTCAGTAAGCCACAATAAGTATTACTCTTATATTTTTATTGGGGGCCGGGCCTTTAGGATCTCCAATACTTGATACATCTGAATTCTAATTGCTGACCCTACACCAATATAATACAAGATCCCCCATAGCAGACACATCAATCTTTAACAGTCTGTACAAGGCTTTAGGCCAGATGCTTGTGGCTGGAGGCCAGATGCTTGAGGCTGGAGGCCAGATGCTTGAGGCTGGAGGCCAGATGCTTGAGACTTGAGGCCAGATGCTTGAGGCTGGAGGCCAGATGCTTGAGGCTTGAGGCCAGATGCTTGAGGCTTGAGGCCAGATGCTTGAGACTGGAGGCCAGATGCTTGAGGCTGGAGGCCAGATGCTTGAGGCTGGAGGCCAGATGCTTGAGGCTGGAGGCCAGATGCTTGAGGCTGGAGGCCAGATGCTTGAGGCTTGAGGCCAGATGCTTGAGGCTTGAGGCCAGATGCTTGAGACTGGAGGCCAGATGCTTGAGGCTGGAGGCCAGATGCTGGAGGCCAGATGCTTGAGACTGGAGGCCAGATGCTTGAGGCTTGAGGCCAGATGCTTGAGGCTGGAGGCCAGATGCTTGCTGCTGGAGGCCAGAGGCTTGAGGCCAGATGCTTGAGGCCAGATGCTTGAGGCTTGAGGCCAGATGCTTGAGACTGGAGGCCAGATGCTTGAGGCCAGAGGCTTGAGGCCAGATGCTTGAGACTGGAGGCCAGATGCTTGAGGCCAGAGGCTTGAGACTGGAGGCCAGATGCTTGAGGCTGGAGGCCAGATGCTTGAGACTGGAGGCCAGATGCTTGAGACTGGAGGCCAGATGCTTGAGGCTGGAGGCCAGATGCTTGAGGCTGGAGGCCAGATGCTTGAGGCTGGAGGCCAGATGCTTGAGACTTGAGGCCAGATGCTTGAGGCTGGAGGCCAGATGCTTGAGGCTTGAGGCCAGATGCTTGAGGCTTGAGGCCAGATGCTTGAGACTGGAGGCCAGATGCTTGAGGCTGGAGGCCAGATGCTTGAGGCTGGAGGCCAGATGCTTGAGGCTGGAGGCCAGATGCTTGAGGCTGGAGGCCAGATGCTTGAGGCTTGAGGCCAGATGCTTGAGGCTTGAGGCCAGATGCTTGAGACTGGAGGCCAGATGCTTGAGGCTGGAGGCCAGATGCTGGAGGCCAGATGCTTGAGACTGGAGGCCAGATGCTTGAGGCTTGAGGCCAGATGCTTGAGGCTGGAGGCCAGATGCTTGCTGCTGGAGGCCAGAGGCTTGAGGCCAGATGCTTGAGGCCAGATGCTTGAGGCTTGAGGCCAGATGCTTGAGACTGGAGGCCAGATGCTTGAGGCCAGAGGCTTGAGGCCAGATGCTTGAGACTGGAGGCCAGATGCTTGAGGCCAGAGGCTTGAGACTGGAGGCCAGATGCTTGAGGCTGGAGGCCAGATGCTTGAGACTGGAGGCCAGATGCTTGAGGCTGGAGGCCAGATGCTTGAGGCTGGAGGTCAGATGCTTGAGGCTGGAGCCCAGATGCTTGAGGCTGGAGGCCAGATGCCTGAGGCTGGAGGCCAGATGCTTGAGGCTGGAGCCCAGATGCTTGAGGCTGGAGGCCAGATGCTTGAGGCTGCTGGCCAGATGCTTGAGGCTGGAGCCCAGATGCTTGAGGCTGGAGGCCTGATGCCTGAGGCTGGAGGCCAGATGCTTGAGGCTGGAGGCCAGATGCTTGAGGCTGGAGCCCAGATGCTTGAGGCTGGAGGCCAGATGCTTGAGACTGGAGGCCAGATGCTTGAGACTGGAGGCCAGATGCTTGAGGCTGGAGGCCAGATGCTTGAGGCTGGAGGCCAGATGCTTAAGACTGGAGGCCAGATGCTTGAGGCTGGAGGCCAGATGCTTGAGGCTGGAGCCCAGATGCTTGAGGCTGGAGGCCAGATGCTTGAGACTGGAGGCCAGATGCTTGAGACTGGAGGCCAGATGCTTGAGACTGGAGGCCAGATGCTTGAGGCTGGAGGCCAGATGCTTGAGGCTGGAGGCCAGATGCTTGAGGCTGGAGCCCAGATGCTTGAGGCTGGAGGCCAGATGCTTGAGGCTGGAGGCCAGATGCCTGAGGCTTGAGGCCAGATGCTTGAGACTGGAGGCCAGATGCTTGAGACTGGAGGCCAGATGCTTGAGGCTGGAGGCCAGATGCTTGAGGCTGGAGGCCAGATGCTTGAGGCTGGAGCCCAGATGCTGGAGGCCAGATGCTTCAGGCTGGAGCCCAGATGCTTGAGGCTGGAGGCCAGATGCTTGAGACTAGAGGCCAGATGCTTGAGGCTGGAGGCCAGATGCTTGAGGCTGGAGCCCAGATGCTTGAGGCTGGAGGCCAGATGCTTGAAGCTGGAGGCCAGATGCTTGAGGCTGGAGCCCAGATGCTTGAGGCTGGAGGCCAGATGCTTGAGACTGGAGGCCAGATGCTTGAGGCTGGAGCCCAGATGCTTGAGGCTGGAGGCCAGATGCTTGAGACTGGAGGCCAGATGCTTGATGCTGGAGGCCAGATGCTTGAGGCTGGAGTCCAGATGCTTGATGCTGGAGGCCAGATGCTTGAGGCTGGAGGCCAGATGCTTGAGGCTGGAGGCCAGATGCTTGAGGCTGGAGGCCAGATGCTTGAGGCTAGAGGCCAGATTCTTGAGGCTAGATGCTTGAGGCTGGAGGCCAGATGCCTGAGGCTGGAGGCCAGATGCTTGAGGCTGGAGGCCAGATGCTTGAGGCTGGAGCCCAGATGCTTGAGGCTGGAGGCCTGATGCCTGAGGCTGGAGGCCAGATGCTTGAGGCTGGAGCCCAGATGCTTGAGGCTGGAGGCCAGATGCTTGAGACTGGAGGCCAGATGCTTGAGACTGGAGGCCAGATGCTTGAGGCTGGAGGCCAGATGCTTGAGGCTGGAGGCCAGATGCTTGAGACTGGAGGCCAGATGCTTGAGGCTGGAGGCCAGATGCTTGAGGCTGGAGCCCAGATGCTTGAGGCTGGAGGCCAGATGCTTGAGACTGGAGGCCAGATGCTTGAGACTGGAGGCCAGATGCTTGAGGCTGGAGGCCAGATGCTTGAGGCTGGAGGCCAGATGCTTGAGGCTGGAGCCCAGATGCTTGAGGCTGGAGGCCAGATGCTTGAGGCTGGAGGCCAGATGCCTGAGGCTTGAGGCCAGATGCTTGAGACTGGAGGCCAGATGCTTGAGACTGGAGGCCAGATGCTTGAGGCTGGAGGCCAGATGCTTGAGGCTGGAGGCCAGATGCTTGAGGCTGGAGCCCAGATGCTGGAGGCCAGATGCTTCAGGCTGGAGCCCAGATGCTTGAGGCTGGAGGCCAGATGCTTGAGACTAGATGCCAGATGCTTGAGGCTGGAGGCCAGACGCTTGAGGCTGGAGCCCAGATGCTTGAGGCTGGAGGCCAGATGCTTGAAGCTGGAGGCCAGATGCTTGAGGCTGGAGCCCAGATGCTTGAGGCTGGAGGCCAGATGCTTGAGACTGGAGGCCAGATGCTTGAGACTGGAGGCCAGATGCTTGAGGCTGGAGGCCAGATGCTTGAGGCTGGAGCCCAGATGCTTGATGCTGGAGGCCAGATGCTTGAGGCTGGAGGCCAGATGCTTGAGGCTGGAGGCCAGATGCTTGAGGCTGGAGGCCAGATGCTTGAGGCTAGAGGCCAGATGCTTGAGGCTAGATGCTTGAGGCTGGAGGCCAGATGCCTGAGGCTGGAGGCCAGATGCTTGAGGCTGGAGGCCAGATGATTGAGGCTGGAGGCCAGATGCTTGAGGCTAGAGGCCAGATGCTTGAGGCTAGATGCTTGAGGCTGGAGGCCAGATGCCTGAGGCTGGAGGCCAGATGCTTGAGGCTAGATACTTGAGGCTGGAGGCCAGATGCCTGAGGCTGGAGGCCAGATGCCTGAGGCTGGAGGCCAGATGCTTCAGGCTGGAGGCCAGATGCATGAGGCTGGAGGCCAGATGCTTGAGGCCAGATGCTTGAGGCTGGAGGCCAGATGCTTGAGGCTGGAGCCCAGATGCTTGATGCTGGAGGCCAGATGCTTGAGGCTGGAGGCCAGATGCTTGAGGCTGGAGGCCAGATGCTTGAGGCTGGAGGCCAGATGCCTGAGGCTGGAGGCCAGATGCTTGAGGCTGGAGTCCAGATGCTTGAGGCTGGAGGCCAGATGCTTGATGCTTGAGCCCAGATGCTTGAGGCTCTAGGCCATATGCTTGAGGCTGGAGGCCAGATGCTTGAGACTGGAGGCTAGATGCTTGAGGCTGGTGGCCAGATGCTTGAGGCTGGAGGCCAGATGCTTGAGGCTGGAGGCCAGATGCTGGAGGCCAGATGCTTGAGGCTGGAGGCCAGATGCTTGAGGCTGGAGGCCAGATGCTTGAGGCTGGAGGCCAGATGCTTGAGGCTGGAGGCCAGATGCATGAGGCTGGAGGCCAGATGCTTGAGGCTGGAGGCCAGATGCTGGAGGCCAGATGCTTGAGGCTGGAGGCCAGATGCTTGAGGCTGGAGGCCAGATGCTGGAGGCCAGATGCTTGAGGCTGGAGGCCAGATGCTTGAGGCTGGAGGCCAGATGCTGGAGGCCAGATGCTTGAGGCTGGAGGCCAGATGCTGGAGGCCAGATGCTTGAGGCTGGAGGCCTGATGCTTGAGGCTGGAGGCCAGATGCTTGAGGCTGGAGGCCAGATGCTTGAGGCTGGAGGCCAGATGCTTGTGGCTGGAGGCCAGATGCTTGTGGCTGGAGGCCAGATGCTTGAGGCTGGAGGCCAGATGCTGGAGGCCAGATGCTTGAGGCTGGAGGACAGATGCTGGAGGCCAGATGCTTGAGGCTGGAGGCCAGATGCTTGAGGCTGGAGGCCAGATGATTGAGGCTGGAGGCCAGATGCTTGAGGCTGGAGCCCAGATGCTTGATGCTGGAGGCCAGATGCTTGAGGCTGGAGGCCAGATGCTTGAGGCTGGAGGCCAGATGCTTGAGGCTGGAGGCCAGATGCTTGAGGCTAGAGGCCAGATGCTTGAGGCTAGATGCTTGAGGCTGGAGGCCAGATGCCTGAGGCTGGAGGCCAGATGCTTGAGGCTGGAGGCCAGATGCTTGAGGCTGGAGGCCAGATGCTTGAGGCCAGAGGCCAGATGCTTGAGGCTAGATGCTTGAGGCTGGAGGCCAGATGCTTGAGGCTGGAGGCCAGATGCTTGAGGCTAGATACTTGAGGCTGGAGGCCAGATGCCTGAGGCTGGAGGCCAGATGCCTGAGGCTGGAGGCCAGATGCTTGAGGTTGGAGGCCAGATGCATGAGGCTGGAGGCCAGATGCTTGAGGCCAGATGCTTGAGGCTGGAGGCCAGATGCTTGAGGCTGGAGCCCAGATGCTTGATGCTGGAGGCCAGATGCTTGGGGCTGGAGGCCAGATGCTTGAGGCTGGAGGCCAGATGCTTGAGGCTGGAGGCCAGATGCCTGAGGCTGGAGGCCAGATGCTTGAGGCTGGAGGCCAGATGCTTGAGGCTGGAGGCCAGATGCTTGATGCTTGAGCCCAGATGCTTGAGGCTCTAGGCCATATGCTTGAGGCTGGAGGCCAGATGCTTGAGACTGGAGGCTAGATGCTTGAGGCTGGAGGCCAGATGCTTGAGGCTGGAGGCCAGATGCTTGAGGCTGGAGGCCAGATGCTGGAGGCCAGATGCTTGAGGCTGGAGGCCAGATGCTGGAGGCCAGATGCTTGAGGCTGGAAGCCAGATGCTTGAGGCTGGAGGCCAGATGCTTGAGGCTGGAGGCCAGATGCTTGAGGCTGGAGGCCAGATGCTTGAGGCTGGAGGCCAGATGCTTGAGGCTGGAGGCCAGATGCTTGAGGCTGGAGGCCAGATGCTTGAGGCTGGAGGCCAGATGCTTGAGGCTGGAGGCCAGATGATTGAGGCTGGAGGCCAGATGCTTGAGGCTGGAGCCCAGATGCTTGATGCTGGAGGCCAGATGCTTGAGGCTGGAGGCCAGATGCTTGAGGCTGGAGGCCAGATGCTTGAGGCTGGAGGCCAGATGCTTGAGGCTAGAGGCCAGATGCTTGAGGCTAGATGCTTGAGGCTGGAGGCCAGATGCCTGAGGCTGGAGGCCAGATGCTTGAGGCTGGAGGCCAGATGCTTGAGGCTGGAGGCCAGATGCTTGAGGCTAGAGGCCAGATGCTTGAGGCTAGATGCTTGAGGCTGGAGGCCAGATGCTTGAGGCTGGAGGCCAGATGCTTGAGGCTAGATACTTGAGGCTGGAGGCCAGATGCCTGAGGCTGGAGGCCAGATGCCTGAGGCTGGAGGCCAGATGCTTGAGGTTGGAGGCCAGATGCATGAGGCTGGAGGCCAGATGCTTGAGGCCAGATGCTTGAGGCTGGAGGCCAGATGCTTGAGGCTGGAGCCCAGATGCTTGATGCTGGAGGCCAGATGCTTGAGGCTGGAGGCCAGATGCTTGAGGCTGGAGGCCAGATGCTTGAGGCTGGAGGCCAGATGCCTGAGGCTGGAGGCCAGATGCTTGAGGCTGGAGGCCAGATGCTTGAGGCTGGAGGCCAGATGCTTGATGCTTGAGCCCAGATGCTTGAGGCTCTAGGCCATATGCTTGAGGCTGGAGGCCAGATGCTTGAGACTGGAGGCTAGATGCTTGAGGCTGGAGGCCAGATGCTTGAGGCTGGAGGCCAGATGCTTGAGGCTGGAGGCCAGATGCTGGAGGCCAGATGCTTGAGGCTGGAGGCCAGATGCTGGAGGCCAGATGCTTGAGGCTGGAGGCCAGATGCTTGAGGCTGGAGGCCAGATGCTTGAGGCTGGAGGCCAGATGCTTGAGGCTGGAGGCCAGATGCTTGAGGCTGGAGGCCAGATGCTGGAGGCCAGATGCTTGAGGCTGGAGGCCAGATGCTTGAGGCTGGAGGCCAGATGCTGGAGGCCAGATGCTTGAGGCTGGAGGCCAGATGCTGGAGCCCAGATGCTTGAGGCTGGAGGCCAGATGCTGGAGGCCAGATGCTTGAGGCTGGAGGCCAGATTCTGGAGGCCAGATGCTTGAGGCTGGAGGCCAGATGCTTGAGGCTGGAGCCCAGATGCTGGAGGCCAGATGCTTCAGGCTGGAGCCCAGATGCTTGAGGCTGGAGCCCAGATGCTTGAGGCTGGAGGCCAGATGCTTGAAGCTGGAGGCCAGATGCTTGAGGCTGGAGCCCAGATGCTTGAGGCTGGAGGCCAGATGCTTGAGACTGGAGGCCAGATGCTTGAGACTGAAGGCCAGATGCTTGAGGCTGGAGGCCAGATGCTTGAGGCTGGAGCCCAGATGCTTGATGCTGGAGGCCAGATGCTTGAGGCTGGAGGCCAGATGCTTGAGGCTGGAGGCCAGATGCTTGAGGCTGGAGGCCAGATGCTTGAGGCTAGAGGCCAGATGCTTGAGGCTAGATGCTTGAGGCTGGAGGCCAGATGCCTGAGGCTGGAGGCCAGATGCTTGAGGCTGGAGGCCAGATGCTTGAGGCTGGAGGCCAGATGCTTGAGGCTAGAGGCTAGATGCTTGAGGCTAGATGCTTGAGGCTGGAGGCCAGATGCCTGAGGCTGGAGGCCAGAAGCTTGAGGCTAGATACTTGAGGCTGGAGGCCAGATGCCTGAGGCTGGAGGCCAGATGCCTGAGGCTGGAGGCCAGATGCTTGAGGCTGGAGGCCAGATGCATGAGGCTGGAGGCCAGATGCTTGAGGCCAGATGCTTGAGGCTGGATGCCAGATGCTTGAGGCTGGAGCCCAGATGCTTGATGCTGGAGGCCAGATGCTTGAGGCTGGAGGCCAGATGCTTGAGGCTGGAGGCCAGATGCTTGAGGCTGGAGGCCAGATGCCTGAGGCTGGAGGCCAGATGCTTGAGGCTGGAGGCCAGATGCTTGAGGCTGGAGGCCAGATGCTTGATGCTTGAGCCCAGATGCTTGAGGCTCTAGGCCATATGCTTGAGGCTAGAGGCCAGATGCTTGAGACTGGAGGCTAGATGCTTGAGGCTGGAGGCCAGATGCTTGAGGCTGGAGGCCAGATGCTTGAGGCTGGAGGCCAGATGCTGGAGGCCAGATGCTTGAGGCTGGAGGCCAGATGCTGGAGGCCAGATGCTTGAGGCTGGAGGCCAGATGCTTGAGTTTAGAGGCCAGATGCTTGAGGCTGGAGGCCAGATGCTTGAGGCTGGAGGCCAGATGCATGAGTCTGGAGGCCAGATGCTTGAGGCTGGAGGCCAGATGCTAGAGGCCAGATGCTTGAGGCTGGAGGCCAGATGCTTGAGGCTGGAGGCCAGATGCTGGAGGCCAGATGCTTGAGGCTGGAGGCCAGATGCTTGAGGCTGGAGGCCAGATGCTGGAGGCCAGATGCTTGAGGCTGGAGGCCAGATGCTGGAGGCCAGATGCTTGAGGCTGGAGGCCTGATGCTTGAGGCTGGAGGCCAGATGCTTGAGGCTGGAGGCCAGATGCTTGAGGCTGGAGGCCAGATGCTTGTGGCTGGAGGCCAGATGCTTGTGGCTGGAGGCCAGATGCTTGAGGCTGGAGGCCAGATGCTGGAGGCCAGATGCTTGAGGCTGGAGGACAGATGCTGGAGGCCAGATGCTTGAGGCTGGAGGCCAGATGCTTGAGGCTGGAGGCCAGATGATTGAGGCTGGAGGCCAGATGCTTGAGGCTGGAGCCCAGATGCTTGATGCTGGAGGCCAGATGCTTGAGGCTGGAGGCCAGATGCTTGAGGCTGGAGGCCAGATGCTTGAGGCTGGAGGCCAGATGCTTGAGGCTAGAGGCCAGATGCTTGAGGCTAGATGCTTGAGGCTGGAGGCCAGATGCCTCAGGCTGGAGGCCAGATGCTTGAGGCTGGAGGCCAGATGCTTGAGGCTGGAGGCCAGATGCTTGAGGCTAGAGGCCAGATGCTTGAGGCTAGATGCTTGAGGCTGGAGGCCAGATGCCTGAGGCTGGAGGCCAGATGCTTGAGGCTAGATACTTGAGGCTGGAGGCCAGATGCCTGAGGCTGGAGGCCAGATGCCTGAGGCTGGAGGCCAGATGCTTGAGGCTGGAGGCCAGATGCATGAGGCTGGAGGCCAGATGCTTGAGGCTGGAGGCCAGATGCCTGAGGCTGGAGGCCAGATGCTTGATGCTTGAGCCCAGATGCTTGAGGCTCTAGGCCATATGCTTGAGGCTGGAGGCCAGATGCTTGAGACTGGAGGCTAGATGCTTGAGGCTGGAGGCCAGATGCTTGAGGCTGGAGGCCAGATGCTTGAGGCTGGAGGCCAGATGCTCTAGGCCAGATGCTTGAGGCTGGAGGCCAGATGCTAGAGGCCAGATGCTTGAGGCTGGAAGCCAGATGCTTGAGGCTGGAGGCCAGATGCTTGAGGCTGGAGGCCAGATGCTTGAGGCTGGAGGCCAGATGCTTGAGGCTGGAGGCCAGATGCTTGAGGCTGGAGGCCAGATGCTTGAGGCTGGAGGCCAGATGCTTGATGCTTGAGCCCAGATGCTTGAGGCTCTAGGCCATATGCTTGAGGCTGGAGGCCAGATGCTTGAGACTGGAGGCTAGATGCTTGAGGCTGGAGGCCAGATGCTTGAGGCTGGAGGCCAGATGCTTGAGGCTGGAGGCCAGATGCTCTAGGCCAGATGCTTGAGGCTGGAGGCCAGATGCTAGAGGCCAGATGCTTGAGGCTGGAAGCCAGATGCTTGAGGCTGGAGGCCAGATGCTTGAGGCTGGAGGCCAGATGTTTGAGGCTGGAGGCCAGATGCTTGAGGCTGGAGGCCAGATGCTTGAGGCTGGAGGCCAGATGCTTGAGGCTGGAGGCCAGATGCTGGAGGCCAGATGCTTGAGGCTGGAGGCCAGATGCTGGAGGCCAGATGCTTGAGGCTGGAGGCCAGATGCTTGAGGCTGGAGGCCAGATGCTGGAGGCCAGATGCTTGAGGCTGGAGGCCAGATGCTGGAGGCCAGATGCTTGAGGCTGGAGGCCTGATGCTTGAGGCTGGAGGCCAGATGCTTGAGGCTGGAGGCCAGATGCTTGAGGCTGGAGGCCAGATGCTTGTGGCTGGAGGCCAGATGCTTGTGGCTGGAGGCCAGATGCTTGAGGCTGGAGGCCAGATGCTGGAGGCCAGATGCTTGAGGCTGGAGGCCAGATGCTTGAGGCTGGAGGCCAGATGCTGGAGGCCAGATGCTTGAGGCTGGAGGCCAGATGCTTGAGGCTGGAGACCAGATGCTGGAGGCCAGATGCTTGAGGCTGGAGGCCAGATGGTGGAGGCCAGATGCTTGAGGCTGGAGGCCAGATGCTTGAGGCTGGAGGCCAGATGCTGGAGGCCAGATGCTGGAGGCCAGATGCTTGAGGCTGGAGGCCAGATGCTTGAGGCTGGAGGCCAGATGCTGGAGGCCAGATGCTTGAGGCTGGAGGCCAGATGCTTGAGACTGGAGGCCAGATGCTGGAGGCCAGATGCTTGAGGCTGGAGGCCAGATGCTGGAGGCCAGATGCTTGAGGCTGGAGGCCAGATGCTGGAGGCCAGATGCTTGAGGCTGGAGGCCAGATGCTTGAGGCTGGAGCCCAGATGCTGGAGGCCAGATGCTTCAGGCTGGAGCCCAGATGCTTGAGGCTGGAGGCCAGATGCTTGAGACTAGAGGCCAGATGCTTGAGGCTGGAGGCCAGATGCTTGAGGCTGGAGCCCAGATGCTTGAGGCTGGAGGCCAGATGCTTGAAGCTGGAGGCCAGATGCTTGAGGCTGGAGCCCAGATGCTTGAGGCTGGAGGCCAGATGCTTGAGACTGGAGGCCAGATGCTTGAGACTGGAGGCCAGATGCTTGAGGCTGGAGGCCAGATGCTTGAGGCTGGAGCCCAGATGCTTGATGCTGGAGGCCAGATGCTTGAGGCTGGAGGCCAGATGCTTGAGGCTGGAGGCCAGATGCTTGAGGCTGGAGGCCAGATGCTTGAGGCTAGAGGCCAGATGCTTGAGGCTAGATGCTTGAGGCTGGAGGCCAGATGCCTGAGGCTGGAGGCCAGATGCTTGAGGCTGGAGGCCAGATGCTTGAGGCTGGAGGCCAGATGCTTGAGGCTAGAGGCCAGATGCTTGAGGCTAGATGCTTGAGGCTGGAGGCCAGATGCCTGAGGCTGGAGGCCAGATGCTTGAGGCTAGATACTTGAGGCTGGAGGCCAGATGCCTGAGGCTGGAGGCCAGATGCCTGAGGCTGGAGGCCAGATGCTTGAGGCTGGAGGCCAGATGCATGAGGCTGGAGGCCAGATGCTTGAGGCTGGAGGCCAGATGCTTGAGGCTGGAGCCCAGATGCTTGATGCTGGAGGCCAGATGCTTGAGGCTGGAGGCCAGATGCTTGAGGCTGGAGGCCAGATGCTTGAGGCTGGAGGCCAGATGCCTGAGGCTGGAGGCCAGATGCTTGAGGCTGGAGGCCAGATGCTTGAGGCTGGAGGCCAGATGCTTGATGCTTGAGCCCAGATGCTTGAGGCTCTAGGCCATATGCTTGAGGCTGGAGGCCAGATGCTTGAGACTGGAGGCTAGATGCTTGAGGCTGGAGGCCAGATGCTTGAGGCTGGAGGCCAGATGCTTGAGGCTGGAGGCCAGATGCTGGAGGCCAGATGCTTGAGGCTGGAGGCCAGATGCTGGAGGCCAGATGCTTGAGGCTGGAGGCCAGATGCTTGAGGCTGGAGGCCAGATGCTTGAGGCTGGAGGCCAGATGCTTGAGGCTGGAGGCCAGATGCATGAGGCTGGAGGCCAGATGCTTGAGGCTGGAGGCCAGATGCTGGAGGCCAGATGCTTGAGGCTGGAGGCCAGATGCTTGAGGCTGGAGGCCAGATGCTGGAGGGCAGATGCTTGAGGCTGGAGGCCAGATGCTTGAGGCTGGAGGCCAGATGCTTGAGGCTGGAGGCCAGATGCTGGAGGGCAGATGCTTGAGGCTGGAGGCCAGATGCTTGAGGCTGGAGGCCAGATGCTGGAGGCCAGATGCTTGAGGCTGGAGGCCAGATGCTGGAGGCCAGATGCTTGAGGCTGGAGGCCTGATGCTTGAGGCTGGAGGCCAGATGCTTGAGGCTGGAGGCCAGATGCTTGAGGCTGGAGGCCAGATGCTTGTGGCTGGAGGCCAGATGCTTGTGGCTGGAGGCCAGATGCTTGAGGCTGGAGGCCAGATGCTGGAGGCCAGATGCTTGAGGCTGGAGGACAGATGCTGGAGGCCAGATGCTTGAGGCTGGAGGCCAGATGCTTGAGGCTGGAGGCCAGATGATTGAGGCTGGAGGCCAGATGCTTGAGGCTGGAGCCCAGATGCTTGATGCTGGAGGCCAGATGCTTGAGGCTGGAGGCCAGATGCTTGAGGCTGGAGGCCAGATGCTTGAGGCTGGAGGCCAGATGCTTGAGGCTAGAGGCCAGATGCTTGAGGCTAGATGCTTGAGGCTGGAGGCCAGATGCCTGAGGCTGGAGGCCAGATGCTTGAGGCTGGAGGCCAGATGCTTGAGGCTGGAGGCCAGATGCTTGAGGCTAGAGGCCAGATGCTTGAGGCTAGATGCTTGAGGCTGGAGGCCAGATGCCTGAGGCTGGAGGCCAGATGCTTGTGGCTAGATACTTGAGGCTGGAGGCCAGATGCCTGAGGCTGGAGGCCAGATGCCTGAGGCTGGAGGCCAGATGCTTGAGGCTGGAGGCCAGATGCATGAGGCTGGAGGCCAGATGCTTGAGGCTGGAGGCCAGATGCCTGAGGCTGGAGGCCAGATGCTTGAGGCTGGAGGCCAGATGCTTGAGGCTGGAGGCCAGATGCTTGATGCTTGAGCCCAGATGCTTGAGGCTCTAGGCCATATGCTTGAGGCTGGAGGCCAGATGCTTGAGACTGGAGGCTAGATGCTTGAGGCTGGAGGCCAGATGCTTGAGGCTGGAGGCCAGATGCTTGAGGCTGGAGGCCAGATGCTGGAGACCAGATGCTTGAGGCTGGAGGCCAGATGCTGGAGGCCAGATGCTTGAGGCTGGAGGCCAGATGCTTGAGGCTGGAGGCCAGATGCTTGAGGCTGGAGGCCAGATGCTTGAGGCTGGAGGCCAGATGCTTGAGGCTGGAGGCCAGATGCTTGAGGCTGGAGGCCAGATGCTGGAGGCCAGATGCTTGAGGCTGGAGGCCAGATGCTGGAGGCCAGATGCTTGAGGCTGGAGGCCAGATGCTTGAGGCTGGAGGCCAGATGCTGGAGGCCAGATGCTTGAGGCTGGAGGCCAGATGCTGGAGGCCAGATGCTTGAGGCTGGAGGCCTGATGCTTGAGGCTGGAGGCCAGATGCTTGAGGCTGGAGGCCAGATGCTTGAGGCTGGAGGCCAGATGCTTGTGGCTGGAGGCCAGATGCTTGTGGCTGGAGGCCAGATGCTTGAGGCTGGAGGCCAGATGCTGGAGGCCAGATGCTTGAGGCTGGAGGCCAGATGCTTGAGGCTGGAGGCCAGATGCTTGAGGCTGGAGGCCAGATGCTGGAGGCCAGATGCTTGAGGCTGGAGGCCAGATGCTTGAGGCTGGAGGCCAGATGCTGGAGGCCAGATGCTTGAGGCTGGAGGCCAGATGGTGGAGGCCAGATGCTTGAGGCTGGAGGCCAGATGCTTGAGGCTGGAGGCCAGATGCTGGAGGCCAGATGCTTGAGGCTGGAGGCCAGATGCTTGAGGCTGGAGGCCAGATGCTGGAGGCCAGATGCTTGAGGCTGGAGGCCAGATGCTTGAGGCTGGAGGCCAGATGCTTGAGGCTGGAGGCCAGATGCTTGAGGCTGGAGGCCAGATGCTTGAGGCTGGAGGCCAGATGCTTGAGGCTGGAGGCCAGATGCTTGAGGCTACTCTCCATTAACTTTGAAGGGGAAATGGTTTGATGTTTCGGACCGTCACATGCTAGTTATGTCGGCCATAGTTAAATACTTGAAGAAATACCATATATAGAAGGACCCCCATGAGAGCCAAGTGTTAAATATTTGGCGTTTTTACCATTGAGTTTTTTCACTACTTTGTAATAATATGTTTTCTGAGACCCACAGAGTTGTTTTAGTGCTTCATAACAATGAATTTTCTGAGAGAAATGGGGAAGTGAAGACTGGGAGAACGGGGGGAGGGGGGGCCCAAGAGGAAGGGGAGAGATGCAAGTGAAGAGAACTAGATACCTTTTTATACATATATATAAATGAATATATCTGTTCGAGGCTGGAGGACAGACATGAAAGAGGGGCAAAAGAAGGGAGTGGGTAGGTAGATAGAGTAAGTGGGTAGGGAGGGAGAAGGGAGAAAATGGGGGAGATGAGAGGGCAGAGAAGGAGACAATCAAGGAAGAGTGGGAAGGGGTGGAAAAGGGGTGCTGGGAAGAGAGGAGGAAGGGAGAAGTAGAAGGTGGAAGAGGGGTCAGTGATAGACAATCCCCGGCACAACCAGCTACACTTTCTAGAATACATATGTATATCTTTGCTTATAACATTGCATGTAAATTACACGAGGACAAAAATTTAAATATTTACTTGCTCCATTTAGCATTATATTAATTTAGAACAAAAATTCCGAGAAAACAATTATGATTTTTTTGAGTGTTTCCGCTTAAAAGTAGCAATATCGAAGTACTAGTTGGTTGCTTCTGACTCATCATTGGTCGAGTACAATTATGTGTAAATTCTATATTAGGCTGCACAATAGAATACTCTAACGTGTTCCCATAACACTTAATCTCTATCCAATTACTTTGTTTCCAGTGTAATTTTTGCATAACATTTACTAATTTTTTTACATTTGTTGTTCAACAGAAAGGAAGAAAAGTGGTACCAAACTTTACTTTTGGCGACGATGGAATCGTGTTCATCTATCGTGTGGCAAACTAGGCTCCAGCCAGCAGCGGCGACCTCCACCCTCACCATCACAAATAATAATAATAATAATAACAACAGTAATAATAATAATAATAATAATAATAATAATAATAATAATAATAATAATAATAATAATGATAATAATAATAATAATAATAATAATAATAATAGTTTATTTAGGAAAAATACATACTAGTTGCAGAGTTACAGTACAAACATTCTGTTTGATTTAAAGATAGAGGTAGTACATACAGTACCTAAAGCCACTAGTACGCATAGTGTTTCGAACACACAAAGATGTGCTCTCGTCAACCATCACCAAAATAACAAACAAAACAAGTATCTATAGTTACCGTTTACACTAAAACTCATATATTGCATCCAGATTACAACAGAAGGAATCCAACGAGCATACTCCTGCTATACTGTTTGGTAGACTTTCTAAATCAAGACTTTTCAAAATTATAACCAATTGCTCCGTATTCTGGTTATTCTTTAAATGATTTTGATCATTAATATCACCTTTTGCAGCTCATCAACCTCTTGAAGTCTTCATTGTGCCATTCCCTAACGTTCTTTCTAATGAATGTAAATTAAGTTCCATGTTCTTTATTAATTTAGAAGGTTTCATGTGCCTGGAATCATCTTTTCCATCTTAGAATCTTTTTCCATCTTAGTATCTTTTCCATCTTAGTGTCCTTTGATTGAAATTTTGTCCATCCAATACCATGATGCCCAAAACTGATCTGCATAATCCAAATCGTGCCCAACATGGGTGAGATTAATCTAAAGTCTCCGTGGTGTAGTGGTAAGACACTCGCCTGGCGTTCCGCGAGCGCTATGTCATGGGTTCGTATCCTGGCCGGGGAGGATTTACTGGGCGCAATTCCTTAACTGTAGCCTCTGTTTAACGCAACAGTAAAATGTGTACTTGGATGAAAAAACGATTCTTCGCGGCAGGGGATCGTATTCCAGGGACCATAGGATTAAGGACTTGCCCGAAACGCTACGCGTACTAGTGGCTGTACAAGAATGTAACAACTCTTGTATATATCTCAAAAAAAAAAAAAAAAAAAAAAAAAAAAAGAATAACACATGAGGAATTATTACTTAGAATTCTAAATATGAATGCATAATGTTTTCTTTATTTCAAGTACCACTATTCGATTAGTCTTAGATTACCATAAATCAAAGTGTCAAGCTCCCTTTTACAAAACTGACTTGTGATTTTGGCATTATTGAACTGATATATGAACTATATTTATTTCAAAGGCACTTTGTATTTGTTTGCTTTAAATTGCAGTTTTAAGTTAACAATTAAAATTTATAAATTATATATTATAAATTTATGCAATTTGTAGGTTGCAATTAGTTCTTGCACTAATGCAATTATCAGTCTTTTAGCAAAAGCAGGAGCTTATTCAGGAATCTTTGAAGAATTAATTAATTTTCTAAGGAATTTAGGATATTCTATATTTTTCAATCATCTGGAAATTTAATGATCTTGCCAGTAACTCCAATTTTTAAATCGTTTATGTTGCCAATGATAATAATAATTGATAATATAGGTAGTTGATAATAATTATCAACCACCTATCGTTGCGGGAAAAGAAACAGAACAAATATGTTTAACAAGATGAACAGATAGTAAACCCATGCTGTGGAAACCCCCATCAAACAATGATCCTCAAGATTGGTCTGCATAATATTTTTAGTTAAGGTTCAAGCAACTTCTCCACTATGGACATTTAACTAATTGGTAGATAGTTGGATTAGTGTGATCTATATCACCTTTGCCAAAATTGTCAGCACATTTGCAACTCTCCATGATTCAGGCACCCTACCTGAATCAAGCAACTAGTTAATACATGATTTGGCTTATTAAGCTTTTCTCTGATCTTTTCTGAATGCTGATAAATACTTCATCTGGACCTGGAGATTTGTTAGGTTTATGCTCTTCTTTTTGGCTTTAGAGCTCCTGAGTTATGCTAAGCTTTGTTAGTTAATTTTTTTCACCGAATCTGTAAATTTACTGACTCAGTTTTTCAATTGTAAAGATTAGAATAAAATTATATATATTAATTTTTGCCTCCATTACACCTTTTAACATCTCTTGCTATATTTTATTTGAACTATTCTTGTAGCAAAACTTCCCGATTTTTTAATTATTTAAACAGAGCTCTCATTTTCCACATTTAGAGCGTTTTGTACAAGATTTATACATTTCTAATCATTATTACTTCATTTAATTGATCAAGTTTGAACGGTTGGCTCCTAAGCACTATGTATAATGCTGGTGCAAATGTTGTATGTTTCTCCTAGTAGTTAGGTTGGAATAATGTGCTGAGAGATTAAGAGTATCTTGTAGACCTCACAGAAATCCTGCTCAAGTCTCATGTAATCAGCGTTATGAAAATCTTGAGCAATACGGAATTTTCCTCATATAATGTGTCAAAACAATATCTAATCCAATTTTCATTGTGAGTACTATTTCAAAATATTTCATCGTTTTAAATAAGACCTAGTCTAATCTAACTCCTAGACCTTGTCCTAGAAATTATTTTCAAGTCGGCAATTAATTCCAATTTCTCAAGAAAACCATCTGCTACAAACATGCCACCTACTATGAATACCTTATATGATTGGAATACTATCTTTGCTACTTCCTATCGCCAGAATAGGAAGTTAGTTACTATAATACTGCCGGACGTTTAACTTTCCCTACCTTGTTTCCACAAGCACTAAGACAAATTTGTGTTGATCCCACTTTCAGACAAAAAAATCGTCTGTTATAATAATATTTTCTCCTATTCTTTCCCATGCATAGAATCCTGGATATTTTTTCTCCCCAATATAACTTTCCTACAATCATTCATGTTTTTCCTTCCGTTGGCGTAAATGGTGTTTAACATGTATCGGGAGGGGGTTGGGGATTTAAACCTCAAAAGGGAGCTCTGGTTGATGCACCAAACTGTTACTTGCGTACAGGCGGACAACGTCCTCAACCGCTCCCTGACAGAACAAACAGCCGACCTCGGCAGCCACACTCTTGCTACCGTCAGTCGACCAGCAATGGACACAGGGGTGCTTGCAATTTACCTATGGAGATCACCTCTTGATCTTGGACAGGGGTTCAGCATCACCTATTTAGGAGTGGGGTTCCAAAACTGGCCTCGTTATCTTGGGTACACATCCTACTCGAGCCACCATGACTCCCCACTCTTTCCTTCTTTGGTATGATCTCCTAAATCCCCTTTTTGTGAATTAGTGTCTACTGTCACCCTATCCGTAGCCGTGACCCTCTTTCTCTCTCTCGCTCTCTGGGAAACCTCACAAGGACAAGAGCATAAGCCACCTAACATATAAAACCTTTTATATGTATTAATAATCGTACATAATAAAAACATAACAACAATATGAAGATACAACATTCTAAACTGCTTCAACCCAGTAGCACTCCAATATGATATCCTGGTTTCACCAACAATCCATATCAAGTGGCTGCACAACTCGTAGCTTATCACTTACTACTCTCTCACTGTTTGGGGCTGAAATACCTGGAACATCTATATAAGTATCCCCCAACAAAAAAAAACGATCTCTCACCTCACGCTGCATGTTAGATGCCAATAAGCAGTCAAGCACTCCCCTTATAGAATCATGTGTCCACAAAGATCCTCTGTTCTGCTCCTAGGGGCTCATACTCAAAACATAAATCTTGGTTCTCCAAAAATCAGGAAAGGCACTTCTACAGTTCTCCCAATCTGCTGCACAACGAAGTCCTACTCCAACATTAGTGATGCTTCTTCACTCGTTCCACAAGGAATCGTGTAGCTCCCCTACACTGTTTGAAGTCAACTCCTCACTATGGAGTTCTGTTTTACAATAGAGTTCAGCAGTCACTTCTTCTCCAGTCTCGAAGTTCCTCCATTAACTTCTTCTCTAGCCTCGAAGTTCCTCCATTAACTTCTTCTCCAGCCTTGAAGTTCCTCCATGAACTCCTTTCCCAGACAAACCTGCAATTCCATCACCATGCCAATAAAATGTTTTCCTAACAGAACATAAAGAATAAACTAATATCCCAGCATTAAATCTCGCCCTCCGACGCCGCACCGCACCGTCCAACTGTTGTGGGTACTCCCCCATCACGAACGAATCCCAGCTGGAAATAGGTCTTGACATGCCGCCGGGAGCTTCCGCTGGCCGCAACGCTGGGGGGCCGGCGCACCTCAGTCAACCCGTGATTTCCATCGAAAGCGGAAGTACAACTACTCCCTCCAGCATATACTCTCAACTTAAATTTCCTATTTCAGCTCAATCTATTTAAATAAAAATAGAAATGTTCGTTTGTTCAAAATCGCTAATCTCCGAAAATTCTTCCCCGATTGCTTTGAAATTTTCACACAATGTTCCATTCGCATCCGCCCAGGTTTTTATATATATACTATATTTTTTTTTTTTATTTTTACATGCAAAGCATGCAATTTAAATACAATAAAAACAACACAGAATACAGAACAGAACAAAAGAAAACAATAGACCACCGGCCAGAAGGGCCGACAGCATAGCACAACAAAACACAAACACGATAAATGCATAGAAAAATACAGCATACATCAGGGCACAAAACATAATACAATGGCAAACTAGCAATCACAGTAACATCACAAAACAAAACCTTCATAAAACAAAACATTCATCAAGAGGCATAACAGGAAACAGAACAGGACAAACACAATACATTCCAAACAAAACATAAGGAACAAACACGTACAACAGGTAAAGCAATATGAAAACACCAGGTCAAACGTACAGCACAGAAACAATACAGGAATAAAAAACACTCACACCAAACCATCCGCCCCGTAACAAACAAAGGGCGAGGCCAAAATAAATAATAATAATAAACAAGCAAACCATGCAAACCAGAAAACAAAACAGGTACAAACACAACAACATACATGCACTGGCCTGAAGGACCGAGAATAAAACACAACATAAAGTACATCAAGAAACATAACAAGACACTTCGCACAGCACCCAACTAGCCAAGAATACCAACAAAAACAACAACTACAATAACATGAAATCAGCGTACATATTTGCCAGGGAACATATCCGGTGGAAACCGCACATTGAACGCCTCCCAAAGCAGCCACGTTGTCCAGCAGGTGTGTCCTAACACAGGGGGCGCCATGTGAACCGGAACCTCGGAAACAAACACCTGCAGACGTGGAACCCACACGGTGTCCCTCCGGATACCAGTAGCTGCAACCCGATCTCATACACCCGGAACCCGCCCACCAGAAAAGTCCTCCGGCAGTTCAAGCAGCAGGAACTCAGCAACCCAGGCCTCCAGGTCCTCAAGGCACAACACCGCAGGAGGGGGCTTGACAGAGGACTCAACAGAGGGCACCACCACAGGGGCACCAGCGGCCATGGGCACACCACCAGACGACTGCAGGAAATCATAGCGGTGCGTATCCTTACGTAAAGTCACCACCAGGCCACGCCCAGCACCAGCATCCGCACCAGCCCTGGCAGCGGAAGCCACAACACCCCACTGCGGAGAGCCCCCGGGCGAGGAAGAAACAGGAGACACCCGAGACACGGGCATCAGCACCAGCAGGCACACGAACCTCCGCCACCACCAACCGCGGAGACAACGACTCAGCTGGATCCACACCGTCAACACTTGAAGACCCACAGTCACGAAAGTCCCAAACATCAGCCCAGGCCGTAGACGAACGCCTAGAACGTTTGGGCTCTGGCCGGATATCGTCAGAGCCGGAAGCAGATCCAGAGGCACGGGCACCACTAGCCGGATGAACCGACGCCCGACGCAGAACGGCAGCAGCCTCTACCACAAGGGGAACCGGACCACACACAGCAGGAGGCTCTGCAGCCACCCCATCACCCAGCACAGACGGCGAGGGTGCAGGAGCCAGGACAGACGCAGCATAGGAAGAACTGGAAGACGAGGGGCCCGAGCAGATGACAGACAGAAGAGGCTCAGGGACGCCAGCCGGAACAGGCTGAGCACTAGGTGAGGACACAACCACCGGAGGAGAGGCGACAACAACAGGGGGCGCAACAGGCGGAGCAACAGCTAATACAGAGGGCACCTCCTCAGCCGAAGAGACATCCACATCCACCGAATCATCCCCCACAGGAAGCGGCGGAAAATCCTCCTCACTGAAGAGATTCACTGGTGCAATAGCAGGCGCAGAACAGGCAGCAGCCTGATGGCCCAAAAGACCGCAACGATAACACGTCCGCGGCTGGCGGGCATAAAACACCTGAACGTTGTACCCCATAAAGGACACAGAGGACGGAATATCCGCCCGGAGTGTCATGCCCAGGGTGCGAATGTTAGTCCTCACACCCTTAAGAGGACTGGAAGACACTACATTCACCCTCACACTAACTACTGCGCCAAACCGGCCAAAATACCGCCGTAGCAGACCCTCTGGAAACTCCAAGGGAGCTCCATGCACACTGACGTAAGTAAGTGCACCACTTCTATCAGAGAGGGTCACAGTGCCCACAACATCTGGCAGGGGTAATGTCCGCCCCTTGTATCGCCGGAGAAAATCGCGATACACCACCTCCTCTGTGAACAACACAATCGCCCTACGGGCCGTTACCAACTCGACCCCATAAATCTCAAACACAGGGACAGAGAGCATATCACAAGCCAGCGCAATCTCCGGGTAACCGGCCCGCACAGAGAACTCTAGTCCCACAGACTGAGCCTGGACGACAGAGGGGAGAGGAACCCCCATCGTAACGCCACGTCAGCACAGGCGGGCAGAGACACACCCGCCCCCAACCGGCCGAACTGGTAAACAACACCAACTGCCAGAGCGCTGAGGCAACACGTCTGTCCCCTACCGAAGCTAGGGCCAGACTCTATATATACTATATAGATGTCACGTCTGTGACGATAAAAAAAAAACATGCTTTTTCTGAAAAACTGTTTTTCATGTGAGGGAAATCTTCCAAACTTCTTTACCGATTGCTTTGAAATTTTGACACAACGTTGCATTCGAATAGGCGCGTCTTTTTATATATCTACTATATACATGCCACACCTGTGACAGGAAAAAACATTTTTTTTTTTTTTAAACAGCACTATCTGTTGGACGTAAGAGCAACACACCTGTAATCTCCGAAAGTTCTTCACCGATTGCTTTGAAATTTTGACACAACGTTGCATTCAAATAGGCGCGTCTTTTTATATATCTACTATATACATGCCTCACCTGTGACAGGAAGAAACATGCTTGTTTTGAAAAACAGCGCCATCTGTTGGACGTAAGAGCAACACACTCTGTAATCTCTGAAAGTTCTTCACCGATTGCTTTGAATTTTTGACACAACGTTGCATTCGAATAGATGCGTCTTTTTATATACCTACTATATAGATGCCACCCCCTGTGACAGGTAACAACATGCATTTTTGAAAAACAGCGCCATCTGTTGAGCATAATAGCAATATTCACGCTCTACTAAATATGTCACGAATTCCATTTCAGTGTTTCCGATTGCATTGATAAATTTAATTTTCATAGATTTCGATTTATTTTATTTTTTATTGAATTATTTTGTGTGACATTGTGTTGGAACTGAGCTGTGTTGTTTACCATATTGTTTATTTCATAAATATAAGTATAAATGCCACACCTGTGATAGGTAAAACTATGCTTTTCTTGACAAACTGCGCCATCTGTTGCTTGTAAGAGCACCACACATGCTATACTAAATATGTTACAATTTCATTTCAATGTTTCTGATTGCATTGATAAATTTAATTTTCATAGATTTTGATTTATTTTCATTTTGATTTAGTTATTTTGTGTGAATTGCGTTGGAACTGAGCTGTGTTGTTTACCATACCATTCATTTTGTGAGTATGGTTTATTTTTTTTATTTTTTCATATTTTCATTTAATTTTTTAACTGTTTTTCTTATATTTCAGTGATGGGTAACATCAGATAACTTGATGTTCCCAATTTTCTGATGGGAACATCAGACCATTTAGGAAGGCATCGGACGAGGGAGTGGGGAATGGTGGGGATGACGAGGGGACGGAAGTGAGAGATGGTGGGGAGGACGAGGGGACAAGGGAATGGAAATGGTGGGGAAGGACGAAGGGACGAGGGGATAGGGGAATGGAGAATGGTGAGGAGGACAAAGGGACGGGGCAGTGGGACATGGTAGGAAGGAAGAGGGGATGATGGAGTGGGGAATGGTGGGGAAGACGAGGGAACGGTGGAGTGGGGAATGGTTGGGAGACTGAGGAGACGGGTGAGGAGAGAATGGTGGGAAGGACTGGGGGACAGGGAAGGTTGTTGTGGCTCAGCAACACACATGCGTTGCTGAGCATGTGTGTACTGCTAGTGGCTCTACAAAATTACTACCCTATATATACATATGCTCACTTTGATCGCAGAGCACACGATCAAACACTGGTAGCAAATCTAACAAGAGAATAAACAGGCTTACCGCAGTGATCTATGACGTAGGGTGCTCACTCCATGGCCCTCAACCAGGCGCTCACAAAGGCCGCCCACAAAAGTCGTTATAGGACTGCTTCACAAGGCTTCTTCTGGTCCTGACTTGAGTACACAAGTCGCCCAGCAGGCGCCACAACAGAAACGCCTGCTTACTTTCTTCCTCTTGGAGGAGCACACAATTTGTGGGAACCGACCTGTGAGATTTATATTTATTTAATTTATATGAATTTATATTTACGTTAATTTATATACTTCGATAGCAATTTGTATAATGATAAGTGGACTGTATTTCTGCAATAATCTCTTAATCTCACAAATCGATCCTCTACACATTAGGGGGGGTTTATTAGTTTATATATATGCAGCCAATCAAACTACAGTATTAACTACACATTATTAAACATTGAAGAGGTTCCTTCTCTTATAGTACAGCAGGTTAGTCCACCAGGTATAACTAGAGTGTAGACACCAAATTATCCTCTTTGAGGTAGCTTCTATCACCCAGTAACTGGTGCACATAATCTTGCATCCTCGTCTTGACCTGTCAAAAGTGCGCTAGCTGTGAAGCCAGAATCCTATATATGACAAGCTATATCAGAGAAAACACTATACAGTACATGGAACATTAAAGACCTGGCTTAATTACCTTTAGTATGAGGCGATTTCGCGTTCTAACCGGCTAACCCTATATCCTGACATTAATGGCCATAAATGAATGATAAACGGGTTTCGGATAGACACTTAACTTGTATTTGTAGACAGCGTGTTGACAATGGTACACCTTTGGGTTCCATAACACTACGTCCAAGTAAATTTAACAGGAGCCGAATTTGCTCCCGTGTGAGCCTCTGGTCTCAATAAACAACAATGGCTCCCTCCTTCCTCCCTGACGCCTGGCCTACTTTGTCCAGATTTCAGAAAGTGATAGAAGGGTCACATTTACTCTACTTTAATATTGATAATTAAGTTAATTTATATAAGATGTTTTTATAATGGTAAAGTCCAAAGACTAATGTATTTAAGAATAATTCCCACCATAATAGGTGGTGAATTATAATAGTATGTGGTGATGATATCCCGTTTTCTTTAGATGGTAATTCCACTACAAGTTACGTTTTCTATGGGTAACTTGTTGGTAATACAGCTATTATCTGTATGATTATTAAATGGTGTCGGATTTTCCGACATAATTCCCCAGGGGCTGCTCACGGGTCGAAGTCCTAATTAGAACAGACGAACACCGATACTCCTCCATCGAATTATTACATTAATTTGATGTTAGTAGTTAGTAATCACACATTTGTGTGTCTGTTCGTACAGGACGGATGTCCCGTACTAGAGTTGCAGGGGTTAGAAGTCTAATGCGATTTCATTTCCCTGTCAACTCTTGAAAGGCTAATATTCAAGCCTTATTACATATTATTTAACCCAGAAGACTGGATGTGATCAAGTACTACAGTCAAGTATGATTCAGGGACTGCAGTGAGATCAGTGACATTAGATATAACTTGAAGTTTCTTCAGGTAACTGGTCACTGATATATAAACACTGAGGCCCATGGAATACATCTTGATTAAATAATAAATGTATCAATCAGTCATCAGATTTATTAGGGTTTAATTTAGTTAATTGATTCAGAAGATTGAATAGCTCATCATTAAAGTAAAGTATGGTTCTGAGACTGCAGTGGGTTCAGTGACATTGGTCGCAGTGACTTGTAGCTGTTTTAGGCTACTGTTCACTGATTTGCCACTGAGGCCTCATGAACTCATCTCCAGCTTTAAATGATGATACTAACATCAACCTCTGTTGGTATAGTCAGCTGTAATCTCCTTAGTATAATGCTACTGGAGAAATATAATCAACTGACAAATTCAGATTCTATTGGTATTGTTTATCTGCAGGCATAGGTCTCCTCAGGCTTGATACTGGGCCTGAGAGTAATTTACCTCCTGCAGAGTATAACATGGTTATACCCTGATATTTAGTAGGGCTACCGATGAATCGATGACAATAGTCTGTCCCAACAAGGAGACCGAAGTCAGTGAGGTGATCAGACTTAATATTATCTGCCAATTTTATTCCTCTATTTCTCAGGAATTTGGCTGTTGCTCTCAGACCTTGAACTTGTAGGTCTACTGGTATTTTGTCCACCACAATGGCTTGTACTCGACAGACGTACCTGCCTAAACGTACTGATGGTTGTACCACCTGGTAGACTTGAGGTCCTGCATCTGTTACAAACCCTGAGATGTTGAATGACATCTGGGCTACAGGCCTTAATTGTAATTCATCTGCCAACCTTTTAGTGATGTATGTTCTTTGGGATCCTTGGTCAAACAACCCACGGGTATGGACCTTGGCCCTCTTATTCAGGATGGTAATTTGGGCAGTAGGCAAAGTCGTATTACCTTTAGACTTTGCCGAATGGACACTCTTTGTTGGTTGCACCTTGCAGTACTGTACTGAGGTGGGAATGCTATCTTCCACCTTGGGGTTTGGAGACGTTGTTTTGGTGTCTCTGCATAATGCTGCATGGTGCTGACCTTTGTTACACCTATTACAGGTGTGTAATTGGGTCTCACAGTCGTTGATGTTATGTTTCCTGAGGCACCTCGTGCAATGTTGCAAATCTTTGAGTCGCTCAACACGGGCGTCACTATCAGGAAAATTAGGGCAGTGGTACATTGAATGTTTCTCATTGCAGAACAAACATGTTCCATAGCTTCCTGTACCCTTTGGTGTCACGTTCTTGGGTGACACAGTAACTATAGGCTTGGAGGGTCCCACTGCATATACGCCCACACTGCCACTGTTCCACTTTGGTGTTGAATTATATTGTCTAGATTGATTTGGAGTACCTTTGGTACTCTGTGGTTTACTATTATTGGTTTCTGAGGGTTTACTTGGTGGTTTTAATTTGTCATGTGTTCGTAATTGATGAACTACTGACTTTAAACCTTCAGATATTTCACTCATGGATAAGATGCTTTTATTGTAATGAGCACTCATTTGTCTCAATATGTCCCTAGGTATTTTCTCCTGGACAATTATTTTCAAGACCCACTCAGCCCCGTTTGTATCTGCTGTCAGGCTGAGGGCATTGATCAATGATTCTACCTCCAGCTTGAAGACTTGGAGTGAATCAGCTGAAGCCTCCGGTGGGGGTAAATGCAACAGCTCATGAACTAAATGTGATGTTCTTACTTCTGGATCAGCATAATTATCCTTGAGGAGTTTTACTGCCAGATCATAGCCGTCATTAGTTAATCTCAGATGGGATACTACTGTTTTAGCCTCACCTGATAATTGGCCTTGCAAATAAGAGAATTTACTACTCTTTGGTAAAGATTGTTTTGAGTCTACAAGGTCAACGAATTTGTTCCAAAATTCGTCCCAATCTTCCTCATCTTTTCCTGAGAAAGTGGGTAAATTAATTGGAGGGAGTCGAGCTTCTGCTGGGCTCGTATTAGATGCAACTGTTGTTGTTGTTGCTGTTGCCTTGTTCTGGGCAATTAATTTGACATAAGGCTGTAACGTGGCCTGAGTGTGATCTTCATAATTCGCAAGATCAACCATAATGTCGTCTATTTCTGTTTCTGATAAATTGGTGTTGGCAAGTTCAGCCACATATGTTGCTATTTGGCATTTGATTTGCTCAAATTTACCTGCAGCTGCTTGATAATAGCTTTCCAGGTCAGCATAATCAACTGTTGATTGTTGTGACAAATCTTCACATTTCTTGATCTGTCTTGTTAAGTGGCCTTTAAGACCTGCAAGGGTTCTTTTCATTCTCCCTGCATTATCCATACTGGCTCGTTGGTGAAGCCTTGTGGGGCTTGTACTTGGGCTGCTCATAATACTGAACAAACACTAATGGTAGCCTAGGGTAAATTCTGAACTCACTAGGCAATAATCCTACCTCTACTAGAGGTTAGCACTTAAAATTAATACACATTATATATATATACAATCATCCACACTAATGATTTGAGTGATAAACCAGTGTCACTGGAAGTACCTTTAGGTTAGCTCTTCTATATCACCCTAGGATGGTAGAGACACTAATTAATCACTCAAAGGTGTAATGATCATAAGTAAATTATTATATATACAACTCAACTCGAGTTGATAAAAATTACACCCAAAATAGGGTCTGGACCATTCATTAATGGTGTTAGGTTGAATATAGTACAACTGACTATGGTAATAATGGGACTAGGATGAACAATAATAGTTCAACTAGTCAATGGTAATATCCTACCCTGTTGTGGGTTGGCAATTAGTAAATATTATACTGTGATCACTAGTGCAATATATATTAAATAATTCTCTATTTTGGAGAAATAATATACACAATTATTGATAATAGCCTCTTAATTAGCCTCTATGAAACTTCTAATATTATCTAGAAGTATTAAATATTATTAGTGACCTCGCGAAATAAAGTCCACAAAATTCGTAGATAATCTCTCGCGAAATGTAACACCACGAAATCCGTGAACAATCTCGCGAAGACACAGTCACTAATTTGGCTGGATTCTATATTAGCGCTGTCATTTCACGAAATAACACGCCACCAAATATCTGTGGGTGTGCATGAAACCGCTGACGAAGGCTGAACTGGGCTGAGGGAGGCTCCTGAGCTCCCACGAGGCTTCGCCGCTGTCTTTGACTGGCTGGCCTTTGTTTAAATAACACTGCACTAGTATATTTAATGAATCCACTGGATAACTGGTTCATCCGGTACTAAGATGACCAAATGTGGGTTCAAAGGACCGAGTATTCCGGTTCCGAAGGTCCAATGTGGGTTCAAAGGATCAAATAATCCGTCATCCGGTTCGAAGATGACCAAATAATGTGGGAACCGACCTGTGAGATTTATATTTATTTAATTTATATGAATTTATATTTACGTTAATTTATATACTTCGATAGCAATTTGTATAATGATAAGTGGACTGTATTTCTGCAATAATCTCATAATCTCACAAATCGATCCTCTACACATTAGGGGGGGTTTATTAGTTTATATATATGCAGCCAATCAAACTACAGTATTAACTACACATTATTAAACATTGAAGAGGTTCCTTCTCTTATAGTACAGCAGGTTAGTCCACCAGGTATAACTAGAGTGTAGACACCAAATTATCCTCTTTGAGGTAGCTTCTATCACCCAGTAACTGGTGCACATAATCTTGCATCCTCGTCTTGACCTGTCAAAAGTGCGCTAGCTGTGAAGCCAGAATCCTATATATGACAAGCTATATCAGAGAAAACACTATACAGTACATGGAACATTAAAGACCTGGCTTAATTACCTTTAGTATGAGGCGATTTCGCGTTCTAACCGGCTAACCCTATATCCTGACATTAATGGCCATAAATGAATGATAAACGGGTTTCGGATAGACACTTAACTTGTATTTGTAGACAGCGTGTTGACAATGGTACACCTTTGGGTTCCATAACACTACGTCCAAGTAAATTTAACAGGAGCCGAATTTGCTCCCGTGTGAGCCTCTGGTCTCAATAAACAACAATGGCTCCCTCCTTCCTCCCTGACGCCTGGCCTACTTTGTCCAGATTTCAGAAAGTGATAGAAGGGTCACATTTACTCTACTTTAATATTGATAATTAAGTTAATTTATATAAGATGTTTTTATAATGGTAAAGTCCAAAGACTAATGTATTTAAGAATA
This sequence comes from Procambarus clarkii, assembly GCF_040958095.1. Taxonomy (NCBI): domain Eukaryota; kingdom Metazoa; phylum Arthropoda; class Malacostraca; order Decapoda; family Cambaridae; genus Procambarus; species Procambarus clarkii. The sequence continues at coordinate 10,345,873 of NC_091234.1, forward strand.
ATTCCCACCATAATAGGTGGTGAATTATAATAGTATGTGGTGATGATATCCCGTTTTCTTTAGATGGTAATTCCACTACAAGTTACGTTTTCTATGGGTAACTTGTTGGTAATACAGCTATTATCTGTATGATTATTAAATGGTGTCGGATTTTCCGACACAATTAGAGTTCCACACAGGTGAGACCAACACTCACTTCCAGGACGCCTCTAATATGTCCAAACCACAGAGAAATGGTGGACTATGTCCCCCAACAGCTTCCTCATACTTGCAAACAAGTAGCCTTCGCACCATCACTAGCACCGGGAACTATATTCTTCTTCCTTCCAGGAAATCAATGAAGTGCGGCCACCTCTGACAACTGCTGTGACTCAAGTGAGGTCACGACGTCCAGCTAGGATCACATCACGTCACTAAAGTATCGACATCTCATTTCATGTCACTTTTAATTAAACGCTCATTCTATGCTTGTATTTTTAAATTATTCACTTACGTTTATTATATTTTTTTCTTTCTCTGACATCTCAATCTCAGGTCCGGAAAGCAGATTAACTCTCAAAGGGTAGACTCGTTTCACCCAGGCTACATGGTGTCATAACACCCTCTTTCCCTTATTTCTGAGAGTTATTCTCAGTGGGTAGGATCGTGACAAAGCTTCAGATATGTTTTATCTTCAGGTTATATTCTTGTAATAACAGGAAACACCTGGTTAACCTCTGATTCGTGTGCTTCATCTTGCTCAGGAACACCAGGAGATTTTGATCTGTATACATAGTAACTGGGTAACTTCCACCAATTACGTATACCACAAAATGTTTTAACGCCAGGTCCAATACCATAGTCTCTTTCTCGACCATACTGTATGATCACTGATGCTTGACAAACTTCTTCAAAAAGAAAGACGCGGGGCGATAAATTCCATCTTTCTGCTGTGTCAATTCAGCTCCGGGCCCTACATCACTGGCATCCATGAACAATGCAAACGGTGCTCCAAAACCCGGCAACACTAACGCAGGTGCCTCAGTCAATAATGTCTTGGTTTTCTCAAACGCCTCTTGCCCTACTCCGTTCCATTCCCACTTTTTATTCTTAGACAACACACTCCATTCGTTATCACTGATAACTCCATTCGTTATCACTGATCTCTGCCTGATCAATATCTAGCAGGTATCTTACTTCTTTTCTCATGGCCTCGGCTTTATTTGGACTGACCCTGTAAGGATGCTGTTTGATGGGAGCAGCATCCCCTACGTTAACCTTGTGTACCGTTCCCCGATGTCTCCTCAGTGCATCCGTTAACACTGATCCATTCTTCCGCAAGATTCCCACCAATTCCTGGACATGGTCATCCTATAAACGACCCAACTTCTCTTCTTCCTCGGCTAGGCTGTCGGTGTTGAATATCTTCACTCCATCAGCCTTCTCTAGCTTAACACTTTCTTCTTCTGTTTCATCATCATGTCTGACACAAAGCACAGTCGCTTGCGGCGGGGGTTTCCATCTGTTCCCCTTCTTCACTTGGAGTCTTGTCTCTCGTGTAATACTTGTTAATCAGGTTTACATGGCAAACCTTCGACTTCCTTCTCCGGTCGGGCACATACACTACATAATTCACTTTCCCCAACACTTTCTGGGTCGTTTACGGTCCACAAAATCTCAACTCGTACACACTTCCCTTTGCGGGCAGAATCATCATATCATCAATATCATGGTTGTTGAATATGACAACCATGTTATAAGATGATATAAATGATTACAATGGTAAAGTTATATGACTTAGGTACATATAATGAGGATTTGGGTAGTACAGTGTGAGTTTAAAGCACTGGGTAGGAAACTATGAAGATGAAATTAGGTACTTTTTTGTTTTGTTTTTGAATAAGGCAAACGTTGGACAGCTTTCAATTCGTTAAGAAGTGAGATACATAGACTAGTGTCAAGATTCTCACCCCTTCCTACATTGTATAGTTAGGGCTGGTCCCACGGGTCTTCCACCCCCCCCCCCAACCCCGTACCTGGCGCCACTGCTTGCCCTGGGGGCTCCCCAGTCTACCAAGGGCTGGCCTTATACACCCCTAGCAAGTGGAGAGGTTCAAGCCCTTCTGTCTCATGGCTGAACCTGCCCCTCTTGACACTGTGAGATTCTCTCTATCTCTATCTAGTCTGTTCAAAGGTCGCCAGCCGGGTGTTTATACTTGTGTCCCCAGCAACACGTCAGTGGTCTCATTAGTTATCTTAAATCAAGGATGCAATCTCATGTGCAGTGCAAGGTGACATAAATGGTTTCACTCAAAATAGTCCTAGAGAATGGAGGCTCACTCAAACACATTGGTAAGATTAAAAGTTAACTGAAGACAATATATACACTTGTATAAGGAGATAATATAGGTAGAACTGTCCGTTGGCGGCAACACTCCTCTCACTCCGTACCTAACAACACGTTCAGCTGACTGGGTCCACTCGTCCGTTGGTGGGCACACACCTCGCACCTCTGGCAACACGATCAGCTGACTGGGTCCAACTGTCAGATCGGCGAGAACACACCTCACGCCTCTGACAACACGGTCAGCTGGACGATTCAAAGTTCGTTTCTTGCTGCTTGAAAACCAGACTCTATTCCCAGATACACTAATGTCACAGCATCTACATATTTACGTTCTACCACTAATTTATGCCTACATGAGCTCTTTGGCTCCTAGCCTATCACTATCTCATAGACAATAAATCATAACAAGAAATGTTCACGATATACAGAATATCCTAGCACGCCTAGATCAAAGGGGTAAAGAGAGGGATAACTATCTACCTTACTTCATTCCATTATGAAGCCGACTCGTCCTCTGGCGATGGATGATGAGGTTCCTGGTCCTGGCTTCTGGTCTTCCGTTGATCAGTTCCCACACACACAAGTTCCTCAGTCGTCCTTTTAGTAGCGCATCCTCGCCGTCCTCACACCCAGTAGGCACGGTCCTCATGTTCTTCTTCCTCAGGGTACTGGAGTCAGGTACCTGCATCGTCGTCTTCCTCCTCCTCTCACTCGCCACCTGATCCAATTTGGCACTGTAGAACCAATTTGCAGTCCAGTACAGCTTCCCCCTTCCCCAAATTGCTTCTCACTTCCAGTAGATTCGGGCCGCCCGTCGCTTCTCGCTTGATATGTAGAACGTGGTCCGCTGGGCGTCCCAGACGTCTCCAGCCCAACGTTCGTCCCTGCTACAGAATCTTTACAATAAAGCTCTTCACTCTCTAGTCCGGCCAATCCTTGCTTCTTGGCACTCCACGGGATGTCTGCAGTATCAAAGCGATGCTTAAATCCTCTGGTAGGGGCTCCCTGGCCTCTAGATCTAGAGGTCACTGGAACGCGTGCTCTCTCTTTGACGGTCCGTGACGTATTCTGCACGCCCAGACGCCAGCCGCCCCGGAAGCCCTCCGCCTTGTGACGTCACGCCGCCCGAGGGTTCTCGTCATTGGTCACTTCCGGTTCGTGACCTTATCTCGTCAATCAGGTGCTGGGAGGCATCGCGACGCTTTGGCGGGAAAAAGAATGGTTCGGCGCCATCTTGTGCCTCAAAAAGGCGTAAGCCCCTTGCATAATCAGACTTAAATGTCAATTTTACAGCCAACCTGAAATCACTCAACATTCTCACATATATGAAAATGTTCCCTGGATATCAGAGAATGCTCAGGTTATGGAGATATGACTCTTTAAGCTGGGTTAGGGGAAATATAGGGGTGGAACACCGTCACACTAGGTCCCTTTATTTGCATAGTGTTTACACAGATTAAGTTTGACTCTGGGAATATCAAAGATATATTTATTTCTGGTGTGGTGGTTATAGCTCCTATTAAATCTTTTCAGGGAGAGTTTCAGAACAAGGTTTGCATTTAAAAACAGGGTTTTATAAATGTAGACGACACAAGAGAATGTGTTGAGTGAGTTTATGTTTAGCATGTTTAGGGATTTAAAGAGGGGGCTGAGTGTTGTCTGAAAACAGTTTGTTATTGTTCTGATAGCCGGTTCCTCTCTAACAGGGGCTCAAATGGAGCACGCCCTCCCCTCACGATTTCTTCGGCTCAAGTGAGCTCAAGCTCCTCTCAAGCGAGCCTCACACCTCCAGCAAACTCTCCACATCTTGTGTCAAGTCATTTACTTATTTTCTTATTCACTGCCCACATTCTTAAATTATCTACCAAATCGAACCAATTATTTTACATATGAATCTTCATGTCTATATTTCTTTGACCTCCTAGTCAGGTCAGGTTGTTGTTGTTGTTGTTGATTTAGGGGCGACGACGATCGTGGGATCGGATGCGCCCCAGCGTACCCGTAAAGGGTAAGCCGCAAAGCCAGGAAAGGTGAAACGCCAAGCCAAAATGCGAAACGAGTGACGACAATCACTAGAAACTAATATGCCATACGGCAAATAAACGCACAGTCAGGCAGATGATTGCGGAGTCCCAGGAGTCCCTCAGGGTGACAAGCACCGGCCCCGCTAGACACACGGAACACCAGGTAGCAAAACGAAAACACTGCCCCCAACTAAAACGCAAAAAGTCATCCAGTGTTCTCCAGCAGAGCAGAAGCCGGCCGCCCACCACGGCTGAGAGCACACCAGGAACCCACCAAGACCCGTCAACCCCCGGCACCTCTCGGCCAAGCCGGCCCCCGAACACCGTCACACCGCCAGGAGAACAAGCCAGAACACGCCAAAAAAAATCTATCAACAATCCCGCGACCAAAGGCAATATGTGCGCCAGGCGTCGTACAATCGGCAGTAGCAAAGCCAAAACGCGAAAACAGGACATGATCCGGCAGCTCCCAGGCGGAGGAGTTATCCAGACGTCCGCTTGGCGTTAAGGTTGAGCCAGGAGTCTAGTCAGGTCAGGCCTGATAGGATAATATATATATATATATATATATATATATATATATATATATATATATATATATATATATATATATATATATATATATATATATATATATATACCTAGTAGCCAGAACGCACTACTCAGCCTACTATTCAAGGCCCAATTTGCCTAATAAGCCAAGTTTTCATTAATTAATTGTTTTTCGACTACCTAACCTACCTAACCTAACCTAACCTAACTTTTTCGGCTACCTAACCTAATCTAACCTACAAAGATAGGTTAGGTTAGGTTAGGTAGGGTTGGTTATGTTCGGTCATATATCTATGTTAATTTTAACTCCAATAAAAAAAAATTGACCTCATACATAATGAAATGGGTAGCTTTATCATTTCATAAGAAAAAAATTAGAGAAAATATATTAATTCACGAAAACTTGGCTTATTAGGCAAATTGGGCCTTGCATAGTAGGCTGAGAAGTGCGTTCTGGCTACTAGGTACGACATATATATATATATATATATATATATATATATATATATATATATATATATATATATATATATATATATATATATATATATATATATATATATATGCGAACAAGCCTGAATGGTCCCCAGGACAATATGCAACTGAAAACTCACACCCCAGAAGTGACTCGAACCCATACTCCCAGGAGCAACGCAACTGGTATGTACAAGACGCCTTAATCCACTTGACCATCACGACCGGACATAATGAGGTGATAGCCGAGGCTATTTGAACCACCCCACCGCCGGCACTCGGATAGTAATCTTGGGCATAGCATTTTACCAAATCACCTCATTCTTTGGGGCACACGTGAGGAACACAAATGTGAACAAGCCTGAATGGTCCCCAGGACAATATGCAACTGAAAACTCACACCCCAGAAGTGACTCGAACCCATACTCCCAGGAGCAACGCAACTGGTATGTACAAGACGCCTTAATCCACTTGACAATCACGACCGGACATAATGAGGTGATAGCCGAGGCTATTTGAACCACCCCACCGCCGGCACTCGGTTAGTAATCTTGGGCATAGCATTTTACCAAATCACCTCATTCTTTGGGGCACACGTGAGGAACACAAATGCGAACAAGCCTGAATGGTCCCCAGGACAATATGCAACTGAAATCTGGCTATCACCTCATTATGTCCGGTCGTGATGGTCAAGTGGATTAAGGCGTCTTGTACATACCAGTTGCGTTGCTCCTGGGAGTATGGGTTCGAGTCACTTCTGGGGTGTGAGTTTTCAGTTATATATATATATATATATATATATATATATATATATATATATATATATATATATATATATATATATATATATATATATATATATGATTATAGCCTAGTGATTGCAGAATTTTACCCTAGGCTACTTCATCAGTACTTGCTCACAATTTATGAGCCAGTAATATCCAATTAACAAATCACCATGAATAATCCTCAGAAAGCAAAACGTGTTTTAGCAGCATGTAAACGTCAACTGTCAAGAAAACTAGACCAATGTGAACAGTTGTTATATAAGTCTGCAATTAATTATGGTCGTTTAAAAATCCCACTATTACAGATTCAAACTCAATTGCATCTAATGAAAGAATATAGGAAATCTTACCAAAATCAGGTTCACGACGACGGCATAGTAGTTGAAGATGTGGAACCATTCCTGTCTGACCTAGCACAATATGAAGAAGAAACTCAAGCCAGGTTTGAGCACTTACACAGAATTATTAATTCAGAGCAACCAGCCAATACATCAAATAAAGTAGATAATATAATGGATGATCTGGCTCCTTTTGAGAATAAATGTCAAGCCAGATTAGATCCTTTCAAGAAATTAATCAACGAGGATAAAGCTTCACCCACTACAGCATCACCCAATATTATACAACCAGAAATCAAACAGTTCTCAGACAATTTATCCAGTCTATGTGGATTGTGAAAACCCAATTCCTGAGGCTACTAAGTTAACATGTTTAAAAAGTGAAATTAAAGGTGAAGGTGAACCAGAAGTAGAAAATGTAAATGAAAATATCGACAGCACTAATTTCCCAGTCCTGTTTCCTAGGGATAATGCTGGCAATGAGAAAACTGTCATACTTCTGGTACTTCAGTTGCTCGACTTACCTCAATCTGACCAGACTGCTTACTCATTACAATCCTTCAGTATGGAGTTTGAGTCACTACTAGGAACTTTCAGTCTTACGGTTGATATAACTACTAGTGAGTGGATGACCAAAGTAATCCTTCAATGAAAATTGTCCAGCAACATACTAGATGAATTATACAATAGAAAATGGGATATCATTGCCACATAGTGCAATTCATTGCCACATAGAATTCGCCAGCTATTCTGTTGGGAATTACATCTCAATACAGCAGTCTTTGGAATTTTAACATCATAAAACATCTCATTTGAATTAACTTAATTATCAGTACTAAAATAGAGTAAATGTGACCTTTCTACAACTTATTGAAATCTGGACAAAGAGCCAGAGCGTCAGTGGGAGAGGGTCAGCCCTTGTTTTAGACAGAGTTGCAGGAGCGAGTTCAGCTCCTATAATTTTCCCTTGGACGATATGTTATGAAGATCAAATTAGTGCTTCTTCCATCATCAACACGCAGTTATCCTTAAAACAAGGGAAGTGTATTACCGAAACCCGTTTATTATCTAATAATTTCTGGCCAGTTAATGTTAGATATAAGGCAAACCGGTTAGCATGAGAAGCAATGACTCAATACAGGTAATTAATCCTTGGTCCTTATTTTATACAATATACAGTATTTTCTCTGATATAGCTGTCATATATAGGATTCCTGCTTTACAGCAAGTGTAGCAAGTTAACAAGGTGTAGAAGAGGAAGCAAGAATTATTCTTGGTACATCAGTACATGGGTGGTGGATCATAGTCTCTCAACTATGAAGATTATTTGGTGTCATCATCCTTTGTTTATACCTGGTGGACTAAGCCTACTATACAATAAGATAAGGCCTCTAGATTATCATTACTAATATATGTAGTTTAATACTGTAGTTTGATTGGCTGGATATATATAAATTTAATATAACCCCCCCTCCCCCCCCGAATGTGTAAGGAGTCGATTTGTGAGAATATTGCAGAAATACAGTCTGCTTAAACCTTATACAAATTGCTATCGAAATATATAAATTAATGTAAATATAAACACTATATAAATTCATATGAATTAAATAAATATAAATCTCATGAGTTGGTTCCCCACAATCATCGCCTACTCTATGCAAATTGCACTACATAGGAATACAGTCGACTCTAGCTCGTGGGCCTCCAGCTGAACTCCCTCACAACACAGCATGACCGAACAAACAGACACGTGAGGCTTCAATAATTGTTAAGAAATTATAGAAAAACACCGCTGATACCATTGTAATAACCCGACCTGCTATTCCCCTTTACCCACTCCATACCCCAATTTAACACTGATTGTAGATTACTGTGACCCATCAGTGAACTACCCGTTGATATTAAGACTGAAATATTAAATGAGGAGGGGGGGGGGAGGAGCAACAAATGAAGGGTTTATTAATTTAAAGATAAGGAATAAAAACTTATTGTACACTGCCACCACCTTCCTCCTAAAATACCTCAATGTGTCTAGATTACTGATCTCCCAGGAAGGACAGAAATCAGTAATCTTGAACTCAAGGGCAATAGGGACTTCGGTAATAAATCTTGGGAATTAATTATAGCAACGTTGATTAACTTATTGAGAATATAGGGTTTCCAATACCACACACGAATACCACATATAAAAAGGAATAATTCAGCATCAATAACCAAAAGGTGGGGGGGGGGGGGAATTAACTAAATGCCATTAGATCAAAATATTCACTTTATTGAAACAGGCAATTTTATAATAAATTGAACATATATCCTACTCTAATAAAACCTCCTATGGGCAATGGTCTGAAATACTGAATATGCATGAATACTCAAGTGGCACAATACCTTAAATGCAATCTGGCCAGAGATGTTGATGGCTGCCCTCAGGCCCTGAAGGGACCTATCTCCTAGTTCTCCCCAAGACACACTAACCAATTTTTCCTTAACAAACTATCTCAGTGGAACAAGCTCCACCCACTTCTAAGTTTTCCTAAGCCCAATAAGCCCCACCTCTCTAAGTCTAGATCCAATGAATTCAAAAGTCACTTTAGGCCTAGAGAGTCCCGCCAATGAGACATCTGGCACTACCCTGGGGGAAGTGCCACCCTATATTCCTGAAATAAATCAACAAGGTTAGATTGAGTTTAATTCCATTTATAAATAAATGTAATTTATTCTCGGAAGTTGGTTGGCTGACACAATAGTAATCATAAATTCACGGAAATATTTGGCGGCATTACACCTCAGATTATTGATAATTACTATTGCTACACTACTGGTCATTAGTACTAGAAAATTTGATTTTTTGGAACAATGAATTTATAATCTTTCACTAGGCTTGGGCATTTGGGTGTTGGAAATTCCCACCACAGCTCCGGGGGCGAGAAAACACGGGTCGCAGTTCATGATTTAGTACTGACGTACCTGATACTCTTCCTCGAAGTTATAAATTCACTCATCTCCTTTGTCTACCACCAGCCACCCACCTCCTCAGTTTACCATCAGCCACCCACTTCCTTAGTCTACCATCAGCCACCCACTTCCTTAGTCTACCATCAGTTACCCACCACCTTAGTCTACCATCAGCCACTCTCCTCCTTAGTGTACCATCAGCCACCCACCTCCTTAGTCTACCATCAGCCACCCACTTCCTTAGTCTACCATCAGTCACCCACCACCTTAGTCTACCATCAGCCACTCTCCTCCTTAGTGTACCATCAGCCACCCACCACCTTAGTCTACCATCAGCCACCCACCACCTTAGTCTACCATCAGCCACCCACCTCCTTTGTCTACCATCAGCCACCCACCACCTTAGTCTACCATCAGCCACCCACCACCTTAGTCTACCATCATCCACCCACCACCTTAGTCTACCATCAGCCACCCACCACCTTAGTCTACCATCAGCCACCCACCACCTTAGTCTACCATCATCCACCCACCACCTTAGTCTACCATCAGCCACCCACCACCTTAGTCTACCATCAGCAACCCACCACCTTAGTCTACCATCAGCCACCCACCACCTTAGTCTACCATCAGCCACCCACCACCTTAGTCTACCATCAGCCACCCACCACCTTAGTCTACCATCAGCCACCCACCACCTTATTCTACCATCAGCCACCCACCACCTTAGTCTACCATCAACCACCCACTACCTTAGTCTACCATCTGCCAACCACCTCCTCAGTTTACCATTAGCAACCCACCTTCTAAGTCTACTATCAGTCACCAACCACCTTAGTCTACCATCAGCAACCCACCACCTTAGTCTACTATCCACCACCCACCACCTTAGTCTACCATCAGCCACCCACTGCCTTATTCTACAAACAGCCACCCACCACCTTAGTCTACTACCAGCCACCCACCTCCATAATCTACCATCTGCCACCCACCTCCTTAGTCTACCATCAGCCACCCACCTCCTTAGTCTACCATCAGCCACACACCTCCTTAGTCTACCATCTGCCACCCACCTCCTTAGTCTACCATCAGCCACCCACCTCCTTAGTCTACCATCAGCCACACACCTCCTTAGTCTACCATCAGCCACCCACCACCTTAGTCTACCGTCAGCCAAACACCACCTTAGTCTACCAACAGCTCTCCACCTCCTTAGTCTACCATCAGCCACCCACCTCCTTAGTCTACAATCAGCCACCCACCACCTTAGTCTACCGTCAGCCACCCACCACCTTAGTCTACCATCAGCCACCCACCTTCTTAGTCTACCAACAGCCACCCACCTACTTAGTCTACCATCAGCCATCCACCACCTTAGTCTACTCCTTACCTACTACTCCTTAGTAGGAGGCCTGGTCGACGACCGGGCCGCGGAGATGCTAAGCCCCGGAAGCACCTCAAGGTAACCTCAAGTTAAGATACCATCAGCCACGCACCTCCTGAGTCTACCATCAGTCACCCACCAGCTTTGTATACCATCCGCAATCCACCACCTCAGTCTACCGTCAGTCACCCTCCTCCTTAGTCTACCATCAGTCACCCACCTCCTCAGTCTAATTAGTCTAACCTCAGTCACCGACCACCCTCCTCTTTAGTCTACCGCGCGTGTGTGAGTGTGTGTGTGTGTGTATGTGTGTGTGTGTGTGTGTGTGTGTGTGTGTGTGTGTGTGTGTGTGTGTGTGTGTGTGTGTGTGTGTGTGTGTGTGTGTGTGTGTGTGTGTAGTGTGTGTGTGTGTGTGTGTGTGTGTGTGTGTGTGTGTGTGTGTGTGTGTGTGTGTGTGTGTGTACTCACCTAATTGTGCTTGCGGGGGTTGAGCTCTGGCTCTTTGGTCCCGCCTCTCAACCGTCAATCAACTGGTGTACAGATTCCTGAGCCTGGTTGATACCTGGTTGATGGGGTTCTGGGAGTTCTTCTACTCCCCAAGCCCGGCCCGAGGCCAGGCTCGACTTGTGAGAGTTTGGTCCACCAGGCTGTTGCTTGGAGCGGCCCGCAGGCCCACATACCCACCACAGCCCGGTTGGTCCGGCACTCCTTGGAGGAATAAATCTAGTTTCCTCTTGAAAATGTCCACGGTTGTTCCGGCAATATTTCTTATGCTTGCTGGGAGGACGTTGAACAACCGCGGACCTCTGATGTTTATACAGTGTTCTCTGATTGTGCCTATGGCACCTCTGCTCTTCATTGGTTCTATTCTACATTTTCTTCCATGTCGTTCACTCCAGTACGTTGTTATTTTACTGTGTAGATTTGGTACTTGGCCCTCCAGTATCTTCCAGGTGTATATTATTTGATATCTCTCTCGTCTTCTTTCTAGTGAGTACATTTGGAGGGCTTTGAGACGATCCCAATAATTTAGGTGCTTTATTGCGTCTATGCGTGCCGTATATGTTCTCTGTATTCCCTCTATTTCAGCAATCTCTCCTGCTTTGAAGGGGGAAGTGAGTACTGAGCAGTACTCAAGACGGGACAACACCAGTGCCTTGAAGAGTACAACCATTGTGCTGGGATCCCTGGATTTGAAAGTTCTCGTAATCCATCCTATCATTTTTCTGGCTGTTTAATATTTGCTTGGTTATGCTCCTTAAACGTTAGGTCGTCAGACATTATTATTCCCAAATCCTTTACATGCTGTTTTCCTACTATGGGTACATTTGATTGTGTTTTGTACTCTGTATTATGTTTAAGGTCCTCATTTTTACCGTACCTGAGTACCTGGAATTTATCACTGTTAAACATCATGTTATTTTCTGATGCCCAGTCGAAAACTTTATTAATATCAGCTTGAAGTTTTTCAATGTCCTCAGCCGAGGTAATTTTCATACTGATTTTTGTGTCATCTGCAAAGGATGATACGAAGCTGTGACTTGTATTTTTGTCTATATCTGATATGAGAATAAGGAAAAGCAGTGGTGCAAGGACTGTACCCTGAGGTACAGAGCTTTTCACTGCACTTGGACTAGATTTTATATGGTTGACAGTTACTCGCTGAGTCCTGTTTGACAGAAAACTGAGTATCCAGCGTCCTACTTTACCGGTTATTCCCATTGACTTCATTTTGTGTGCTATCACGCCATGGTCACATTTATCGAAGGCCTTTGCGAAGTCCGTGTATATCACATCAGCATTCTGTTTCTCTTCTAATGCCTCAGTGACTTTGTCGTAGTGCTCAAGTAGCTGTGAGAGGCACGATCTTCCCGCTCGAAATCCATGTTGGCCTGGGTTATGAAGGTCATTGGTCTCCATGAAATTGGTGACCTGACTCCTAATCACTCTCTCAAATACTTTTATGATGTGCGATGTTAGTGCAACTGGTCTATAATTTTTTGCCAATGCTTTGCTCCCTCCCTTGTGTAGAGGGGCTATGTCTGCTACTTTAAGTGCATCTGGTATCTCCCCCGTGTCCAAGCTCTTCCTCCACACTATACTGAGTGCCTGTGCTACCGGCACTTTGCATTTCTTTATAAATATTGAATTCCATGAGTCTGGACCTGGGGCCGAGTGCATGGGCATGTTTTCAATTTCTTTTTCAAAATTTAGTGCGCTCGTGTTTATATCAGTTATATTTACCGGGGTTTGAATATCCCGCATAAAGAAATTGTCTGGATCTTCCACCTTCATGTTGTTTATTGGAGTGCTAAACATGTCCTCATACTGCTTTTTTAGGATTTCACTAATTTCTTTGTCATCCTCCGTGTATGAACCTTCACTTGTACGAATAGGTCCAATACTGGCAGTGGTTTTTGCTTTTGATTTCGCATATGAGAAGAAATATTTTGGATTTTTCTTTATTTCCTGAATTGCTTTCTGTTCTAACTGCCTTTCTTCAGTTTCATATGAGTGTTTTAATTTCCGCTCGATTTCTTCAATCTCCCTATTTAAATTATTCCTTCTTTGACGGGAAATTCGTGTCTGCATAAGCAGTTCCGTTATTTTTTTCCTGCGTTTATAGTGTCGTCTGCGTTCTCTTTCTACGTTAGATCTCTTTCTGGCTTTCCTCAAAGGAACATGTTTCAGACAGACATGATACGCTTCTGAAGTAAGTTTTTCTATTCCTTCTGTAGGACTTGTATTATTTAGAACAGTTCCCCATGGAATGTTTGTAAGTTCCCTGTTTATTATCTCCCAGTCTATCCTTTTATTATTAAAATTGAATTTACTGAATAGCCCCTCTCGCTTTATCAACGTTTTAAGTCTATTCTGAGTATTGATGGTCGTTTGCACTTCAATGAGTTTGTGATCTGAGTATGTGGTATCTGATATCGTAATGTCTCTGATAATGTCTTCATTGTTCGTAAAGACCAGATCTAGAATATTTTCATTTCTCGTTGGCTCCGATATCTGCTGATTGAGTGAAAATTTGTCACAGAATCTAAGTAGTTCTCTAATCTGTGGTTGGTTAGGTCCTGATAGATTTCCTGGTATAATATTATTGTTTGCTATTTTCCACCTGAGACTAGGCAAGTTGAAGTCACCTAGGAAAATAATATCAGGTATCGGGTTCTCCAAATTATCAAGGCTATTCTCTATTTTGCTTATCTGTTCTGTGAATTCCTCAGCCGTTGCATCTGGCGGTTTGTATATTAGTATAATCACTAAATTTATTTTCTCTATTTTTAATCCCAGTACCTCTACCACCTCATTTGTAACGTTTAGGAGCTCCGAGCATACAAGGTCTTCCCTAATATACAGACCCACTCCTCCATGTGACCTAATTTTCCTATCACACCTGTATAGGTTATATCCTGGAATCCAGATCTCACTGTCCAACAATTCCCCTGCATGGGTTTCTGTGAAAGCTCCAAATACTGCATTTGACTCCGTGAGGAGGCCATTTATGAACTGTACTTTGTTGTTTGTTCTTGTTTTCAGTCCTTGTATGTTGGCAAAGATGAATGAGGTTACTCTATTAGTGATAGTTTGAATGGGAGACTTTTTCGGCACGTCCATTAATCGTGGACATAATGAGTTTGTTCTGACCAGTACTGATTGTTGTAGGGCAGTTTTCTGTCGTAGTTGTAGTTCCCTTTCGGTGGGTAGTTGTATCTGTAATTCTGGAATGCCAGTGGATCTGGCATCCAGTTCCATACACTCTCCATGCTGCTCCTTTTGAATTCTCTGCCGGTCTGGTATAAAAAATTTATAGAGTTTCCTCCAAATTCATTATCCTGCTTGCCACTCTTTATGTAGCGTTCCGTGCCTTTCACGTGAAAGTGTGGGCAGCTAAGGTCATAGCATTTTCTGTCCTCCAGTGAGGTTTGGCACATGTCAGGATGGAAAAACCTACATATTGATCCAAATCGACACTCACCTTTCCTAAGCATATTTAAACATTTTTTGGGATATTGGTAACTGCATTCTAATCCTTTCTTATTACCAGCATATCTATGTCTGCATATGCCCTTTGCATAAAATTTGCATAAGTCTGTCCTTCTGTTCTGAATTGCTCTATCGAGAACCGTCGTGGTGTCTGTACCTATCGAGCTGTCAGTGCTGTCTGGTACACTTTCTAGTTTACTGTCATCTACATCCTGGCCTACTGAGTCAGAGTTTGCAACTTCCTGAGTTTCAGCCTCAGTTTCATCCCTGACTATAGCCTCCGCCCCTTGTATATTAGAATTGTTGTTCCTTTCCCACTCCTTCTGGATGGCTGGTAGGCTTCCAATGAATGATGTTTTCCGTTTGAGCCTATTGGGCTCTATCATATCTACATTTGAAACTGTGTATGGAGTCAGCCTCCACCACATCACTTCCTAATGCATTCCATTTACTAACTACTCTGACACTGAGAAAGTTCTTTCTAACGTCTCTGTGGCTCATTTGGGTACTCAGCTTCCACCTGTGTCCCCGTGTTCGCGTCCCACCAGTGTTGAATAGTTCATCCTTGTTTTCCCGGTCGATTCCCCTGAGGATTTTGTAGGTTGTGATCATGTCTCCCCCTACTCTTCTGTCTTCCAGTGTCGTGAGGTGCATTTCCCGCAGCCTTTCCTCATAACTCATGCCTCTTAGTTCTGGGACTAGTCTAGTAGCATACCTTTGGACTTTTTCCAGCTTCGTCTTGTGCTTGACAAGGTACGGGCTCCATGCTGGGGCCGCATACTCCAGGATTGGTCTTACATATGTGGTGTACAAGATTCTGAATGATTCCTTACACAGGTTCCTGAACGCCGTTCTGATGTTAGCCAGCCTCGCATATGCCGCAGACGTTATTCTCTTTATGTGGGCTTCAGGAGACAGGTTTGGTGTGATATCAACTCCTAGATCTTTCTCTCTGTCTGTTTCATTAAGTACTTCATCTCCTATTCTGTATCCTGTGCCTGGCCTCCTGTTTCCACTGCCTAGTTTCATTACTTTGCATTTACTCGGGTTGAACTTCAGCAGCCATTTGTTGGACCATTCACTCAGTCTATCCAGGTCATCTTGTAGCCTCCTACTATCATCCTCTGTTTCAATCCTCCTCATAATTTTTGCATCGTCGGCAAACATTGAGAGGAACGAATCTATACCCTCTGGGAGATCATTTACATATACCAGAAACAGTATAGGTCCAAGGACTGACCCCTGCGGGACTCCACTTGTGACGTCTCGCCAATCTGAGGCCTCACCCCTCACACAGACTCGTTGTCTCCTGTTGCTTAGGTATTCCTCTATCCACCGGAGTACCTTCCCTCTCACTCCAGCCTGCATCTCCAACTTTCGCACTAGCCTCTTGTGTGGTACTGTATCAAAGGCTTTCTGACAATCCAAAAATATGCAGTCTGCCCACCCTTCTCTTTCTTGCCTTATTTTTGTTGCCTGGTCGTAGAATTCAAGTAACCCTGTGAGGCAGGACCTGCCATCCCTGAACCCATGTTGATGCTGTGTTACAAAGTTCCTTCGCTCCAGATGCTCCACTAGTTTTTTTCGCACAATCTTCTCCATCAGCTTGCATGGTATGCAGGTTAGGGACACTGGCCTGTAGTTCAGTGCCTCCTGTCTATCCCCTTTCTTGTATATCGGGACTACGTTAGCTGCTTTCCAAATATCTGGCAGTTCCCCTGTTGCCAGTGATTTGTTATACACTATGGAGAGTGGTAGGCTCAGTTCTCTTGCTCCTTCCTTTAGAACCCAAGGGGAGATTCCATCTGGGCCTATAGCCTTCGTCACGTCCAACTCTAGTAAACACTTCCTTACTTCCCCACTGGTAATCTCAAACTCTTCCAGTGGTTCCTGGTTAGCTATTCCCTCACTTACCTCTGGAATTTCTCCTTGTTCTAAGGTGAAGACCTCCTGGAATTTCTTATTCAATTCCTCACACACTTCCTTGTCATTTGTAGTGAATCCTTCCGCCCCTATCCTTAATCTCATAACCTGTTCCTTTACTGTTGTTTTTCTCCTAATGTGGCTATGCAACAATTTAGGCTGAGTCTTTGCCTTGCTTGCGATGTCATTTTCGTATTGTCTTTCTGCCTCTCTTCTCATCCTGACATATTCATTCCTGGCATTCTGGTATCTTTCTCTGCTCTCCAGTGTCCTGTTATTCCTATAGTTTCTCCATGCCCTTTTACTTTGCTGCTTAGCTAGCCTACATCTTTGATTAAACCATGGGTTTCTCATCTTCATTTCTCTGTTTTCCTTTTGGACTGGGACAAACTTGTTTGCTGCGTCCTTGCACTTCTGCGTGATGTAATCCATCATATCTTGGGCCGTCTTTCCCCTGAGCTCTGTTTCCCATGCTATATCTGTTAGGAATTTTCTTATCCCCTCATAGTTTCCCTTTCGGTATGCTAACCTTTTGGTTTCGGTATCCCTCCTCGAGTTCAATAACCCTTCTTCAATCAAGTACTCAAACACCAGTACACTGTGGTCGCTCATTCCTACTGGGTCCTCAAAACCGATTTCTCTTATGTCGGAGTCGTTCAGAGTGAAGACTAGGTCGAGTCTTGCTGGTTCGTCATTTCCTCTCATCCTTGTGGGTTCTCCGACATGCTGGGTTAAAAAGTTGCTTGTCACTACCTCCAATAGTTTGGCTCTCCACGTATCCTCGCCTCCATGCGGTTCCTTGTTCTCCCAGTCAATCTTTCCGTGATTGAAGTCGCCCATGATGAGCAGGTGGGATCTATTTCTACAGGCAGCAGAGGCTGCCCTCTCAATTATAGTGTTAACTGCCTTGTTGTTGTTTTCATACTCTTGACTGGGTCTCCTGTCATTTGGTGGAGGGTTGTATATTACTGCTACTACTATTCTTGGTCCTCCCATTGTTATGGTGCCTGCTATGTAGTCTCTGAACTCCTCACAGCCCGGGATGACCATCTCCTTAAAACTCCATTCCCTTCTCATGAGTAGGGCCACTCCGCCTCCTCCTCTACCTTCCCTCTCTTTCCTTATTACTGTATACTCCTGGGGAAACACGGCATTCGTTATGATTCCAGAGAGTTTTGTTTCAGTGAGTCCGATTACATCTGGGTTAACTTACCTGGTTACCTGGTTGATGGGGTTCTGGGAGTTCTTCTACTCCCCAAGCCCGGCCCGAGGCCAGGCTCGACTTGTGAGAGTTTGGTCCACCAGGCTGTTGCTTGGAGCGGCCCGCAGGCCCACATACCCACCACAGCCCGGTTGGTCCGGCACTCCTTGGAGGAATAAATCTAGTTTCCTCTTGAAAATGTCCACGGTTGTTCCGACAATATTTCTTATGCTTGCTGGGAGGACGTTGAACAACCGCGGACCTCTGATGTTTATACAGTGTTCTCTGATTGTGCCTATGGCACCTCTGCTCTTCATTGGTTCTATTCTACATTTTCTTCCATGTCGTTCACTCCAGTACGTTGTTATTTTACTGTGTAGATTTGGTACTTGGCCCTCCAGTATCTTCCAGGTGTATATTATTTGATATCTCTCTCGTCTTCTTTCTAGTGAGTACATTTGGAGGGCTTTGAGACGATCCCAATAATTTAGGTGCTTTATTGCGTCTATGCGTGCCGTATATGTTCTCTGTATTCCCTCTATTTCAGCAATCTCTCCTGCTTTGAAGGGGGAAGTGAGTACTGAGCAGTACTCAAGACTGGACAACACAAGTGCCTTGAAGAGTACAACCATTGTGATGGGATCCCTGGATTTGAAAGTTCTCGTAATCCATCCTATCATTTTTCTGGCTGTCGCAATATTTGCTTGGTTATGCTCCTTAAACGTTAGGTCGTCCGACATTATTATTCCCAAATCCTTTACATGCTGTTTTCCTACTATGGGTACATTTGATTGTGTTTTGTACTCTGTATTATGTTTAAGGTCCTCATTTTTACCGTACCTGAGTACCTGGAATTTATCACTGTTAAACATCATGTTATTTTCTGATGCCCAGTCGAAAACTTTATTAATATCAGCTTGAAGTTTTTCAATGTCCTCAGCCGAGGTAATTTTCATACTGATTTTTGTGTCATCTGCAAAGGATGATACGAAGCTGTGACTTGTATTTTTGTCTATATCTGATATGAGAATAAGGAAAAGCAGTGGTGCAAGGACTGTACCCTGAGGTACAGAGCTTTTCACTGCACTTGGACTAGATTTTATATGGTTGACAGTTACTCGCTGAGTCCTGTTTGACAGAAAACTGAGTATCCAGCGTCCTACTTTACCGGTTATTCCCATTGACTTCATTTTGTGTGCTATCACGCCATGGTCACATTTATCGAAGGCCTTTGCGAAGTCCGTGTATATCACATCAGCATTCTGTTTCTCTTCTAATGCCTCAGTGACTTTGTCGTAGTGCTCAAGTAGCTGTGAGAGGCACGATCTTCCCGCTCGAAATCCATGTTGGCCTGGGTTATGAAGGTCATTGGTCTCCATGAAATTGGTGACCTGACTCCTAATCACTCTCTCAAATACTTTTATGATGTGCGATGTTAGTGCAACTGGTCTATAATTTTTTGCCAATGCTTTGCTCCCTCCCTTGTGTAGAGGGGCTATGTCTGCTACTTTAAGTGCATCTGGTATCTCCCCCGTGTCCAAGCTCTTCCTCCACACTATACTGAGTGCCTGTGCTACCGGCACTTTGCATTTCTTTATAAATATTGAATTCCATGAGTCTGGACCTGGGGCCGAGTGCATGGGCATGTTTTCAATTTCTTTTTCAAAATTTAGTGCGCTCGTGTTTATATCAGTTATATTTACCGGGGTTTGAATATCCCGCATAAAGAAAATGTCTGGATCTTCCACCTTCATGTTGTTTATTGGAGTGCTAAACATGTCCTCATACTGCTTTTTTAGGATTTCACTAATTTCTTTGTCATCCTCCGTGTATGAACCTTCACTTGTACGAATAGGTCCAATACTGGCAGTGGTTTTTGCTTTTGATTTCGCATATGAGAAGAAATATTTTGGATTTTTCTTTATTTCCTGAATTGCTTTCTGTTCTAACTGCCTTTCTTCAGTTTCATATGAGTGTTTCAATTTCCGCTCGATTTCTTCAATCTCCCTATTTAAATTATTCCTTCTTTGACGGGAAATTCGTGTCTGCATAAGCAGTTCCGTTATTTTTTTCCTGCGTTTATAGTGTCGTCTGCGTTCTCTTTCTACGTTAGATCTCTTTCTGGCTTTCCTCAAAGGAACATGTTTCAGACAGACTTGATACGCTTCTGAAGTAAGTTTTTCTATTCCTTCTGTAGGACTTGTATTATTTAGAACAGTTCCCCATGGAATGTTTGTAAGTTCCCTGTTTATTATCTCCCAGTCTATCCTTTTATTATTAAAATTGAATTTACTGAATAGCCCCTCTCGCTTTATCAACGTTTTAGGTCTATTCTGAGTATTGATGGTCGTTTGCACTTCAATGAGTTTGTGATCTGAGTATGTGGTATCTGATATCGTAATGTCTTTGATAATGTCTTCATTGTTCGTAAAGACCAGATCTAGAATATTTTCATTTCTCGTTGGCTCCGATATCTGCTGATTGAGTGAAAATTTGTCACAGAATCTAAGTAGTTCTCTAATCTGTGGTTGGTTAGGTCCTGATAGATTTCCTGGTATAATATTATTGTTTGCTATTTTCCACCTGAGACTAGGCAAGTTGAAGTCACCTAGGAAAATAATATCAGGTATCGGGTTCTCCAAATTATCAAGGCTATTCTCTATTTTGCTTATCTGTTCTGTGAATTCCTCAGCCGTTGCATCTGGCGGTTTGTATATTAGTATAATTACTAAATTTATTTTCTCTATTTTTAATCCCAGTACCTCTACCACCTCATTTGTAACGTTTAGGAGCTCCGAGCATACAAGGTCTTCCCTAATATACAGACCCACTCCTCCATGTGACCTAATTTTCCTATCACACCTGTATAGGTTATATCCTGGAATCCAGATCTCACTGTCCAACAATTCCCCTGCATGGGTTTCTGTGAAAGCTCCAAATACTGCATTTGACTCCGTGAGGAGGCCATTTATGAACTGTACTTTGTTGTTTGTTCTTGTTTTCAGTCCTTGTATGTTGGCAAAGATGAATGAGGTTACTCTATTAGTGATAGTTTGAATGGGAGACTTTTTCGGCACGTCCATTAATCGTGGACATAATGAGTTTGTTTTGACCAGTACTGATTGTTGTAGGGCAGTTTTCTGTCGTAGTTGTAGTTCCCTTTCGGTGGGTAATTGTATCTGTAATTCTGGAATGCCAGTGGATCTGTCATCCAGTTCCATACACTCTCCATGCTGCTCCTTTTGAATTCTCTGCCGGTCTGGTATAAAAAATTTATAGAGTTTCCTCCAAATTCATTATCCTGCTTGCCACTCTTTATGTAGCGTTCCGTGCCTTTCACGTGAAAGTGTGGGCAGCTAAGGTCATAGCATTTTCTGTCCTCCAGTGAGGTTTGGCACATGTCAGGATGGAAAAACCTACATATTGATCCAAATCGACACTCACCTTTCCTAAGCATATTTAAACATTTTTTGGGATGTTGGTAACTGCATTCTAATCCTTTCTTATTACCAGCATATCTATGTCTGCATATGCCCTTTGCATAAAATTTGCATAAGTCTGTCCTTCTGTTCTGAATTGCTCTATCGAGAACCGTCGTGGTGTCTGTACCTATCGAGCTGTCAGGTACACTTTCTAGTTTAATGTCATCTACATCCAGGCCTACTGAGTCAGAGTTTGCAACTTCCTGAGTTTCAGCCTCAGTTTCATCCCTGACTATAGCCTCCGCCCCTTGTATATTAGAATTGTTGTTCCTTTCCCACTCCTTCTGGATGGCTGGTAGGCTTCCAATGAATGATGTTTTCCGTTCATGCGTCATGTTATCTAGAAGGTTTTTTAGGATATTCCAAGCTGGCAGGTCATTTTTACACACCCAGAGCAAGTGGCCATATCTCAGTGCCGTAGAGTTACTCACTCCTGTACAAGCCGAATGGAATCTAGTCTTACAGATATAACATTCAATTCCCGTTACCTTCGTCTTTAAGAAGTTGTTACAGTGGCCACAAATTTGTTTATTTACTCCCATATTGCCTTGTTTTGTTGTATATATCTATATATTTATAATATTATATGTATATTGTATATTTGTAACAATATATATGTATATATATTTATATGTTTAATATTATAATATTATATGTATATCGTATATTTGTAATATTATGTATGTTATTTTGTTCAAACTTTATGGCAGGTACTTAGCGTAGGTAGCGAGGCTGGTCCCCTGGTCAGTACACGTGACCTCTTGTGGCCCAGGTTGATGTCACCAGTTTCCAGTTACCCGATTTATTACCACTGATGCCGCCTCTTGCCACTATTCTATATTTCTAGTGTTCTATATTTATAATATTCACTTCCAACTTATATGTTGTTGTGATACCCGTTCCACATCACTGTTCCACGAATCACCGTTCACTATTTTTTTTGTTTCGTTTTTTTTTATCCTAATACACGCATGTACACAAAGCCTCGTTCACTGGCTCACACGTGGTCTCCCGTTTATTCTCTATTTAACACAAAGTTTTATTGTTAATGACTATTTTCAATTTTCCAGC
This sequence comes from Procambarus clarkii, assembly GCF_040958095.1. Taxonomy (NCBI): domain Eukaryota; kingdom Metazoa; phylum Arthropoda; class Malacostraca; order Decapoda; family Cambaridae; genus Procambarus; species Procambarus clarkii. The sequence goes on from NC_091234.1 coordinate 10,368,381, forward strand.
GGTCACTATGCACTTTGTTATGTCTGTAATCAGTAATCCACGGCAGTAGTCCTACGAATCCCTGTTAATGTCACGATTTTAACGGAGCGCGCACGGTACGTCTACCCCCTCCCTCGACCTCGACTCAACCTTGGGGTGGGAGGGCTTGGGGTGGTGGGGGAGAGGGGGAGGGTACAGGGGGTGGATAAGAGGGGGAGGGTACAGGGGGTGGATAAGAGGGGGAGGGTACAGGGGGTGGATAAGAGGGGGAGGGTACAGGGGGTGGGTAAGAGAGGGAGGGTTGGGGAAGCATGGGGGGAGGAGAGGCTGTGGGGGATAGGGGAGATGGGGGGGCTTGGGGGGAGAGAAAAGGGTGGAGGGCTTGGGGGGCGTGGGGGAAAAGGGAGGGCTGAGGTGGGTGAGGAAGAGGGGAGGGTTTAGGGGAGTGGGGGAGAGGGGAAGACTTAGGTGGGGTGGGGGAGAGTGGGGGGCTTAGGGGGGAGGGGGAGAAGGGAGGGCATGGGGGGTGGGAGAGACGGGAAGGCATGTGGGAGAAGGGAGGGCATGGGGGATGGGGGGGAAGGGAGGTCCTGGGGAGAGGGGTGAGGGGGAGAAGGGGGGTGAGTGGGGGGAGGGGGGTGGGTGGGGGGAGGGTGCCCTAGGTGGGTACTTAGTGGGGGGCTGACAGGGGATGGGGCAGGTTGGGTGTCTGTTGGGTAGAATTTGGGGGTGGTGCCCCAATCCCTGTGGCTGTTGCACTGTTTGAGGAGGGTTCTCCACTTCCCTCTGGGATTGTAGGGTTCTGGGTTGTGGTACTCTGATTTCCTTCAGAGTACTGTGTGTGTGTGTGTGTGTGTGTGTGTGTGTGTGTGTGTGTGTGTGTGTGTGTGTGTGTGTGTGTGTGTGTGTGTGTGTGTGTGTGTGTGTGTGTGTGTGTGTGTGTGTGTGTGTGTGTGTGTGTGTGTGTGTGTGTTTGAGGTTGTAGGCCAGACCCTTGAGGCTAACCTCACCCAATTGGGCATCGTTGTGGTAACCTCACCCAAGTGGGTATGGTTGTGGTGTCCAGGTAGTTCAGTGGTTGTGACCCACTAGCTCCCAACCAGTCATGGTCAGCCATTTATTTATTTAACATGATTATATCAGACGCAATTGAAAGTCACTTCCAAATGATTCTATAGGGGAAATTGTATGATTTTATACATGCAAATATAAAATATATTCGGTAGGTGGTGGACCCAAAAACCCCGCATCATATACCCCGGGGAAATACTGTGTGTCGACTGCGTGGCAGCGAGGCTCGTGTGCACATCCCCACCCCCAACAGTTGTACTGATCAACGTTGCTACGCTGACTGTAGGCAAAGGAGGTCTTGGGAGGTGTTCAAGCAGTCGTTGCAACGCAATATTGCGGGGGGGGGGGGGGAGGAAGCTCACTAATAATACTGTGGCATTGTGATGCCCAGACACCCAGAGGCATAATTGGTTTTTGGCCACGGCATAGTGTGTGATATAACAGCGGATAGGAGCATTGTTTTATCCTACACTATGCCTCTATAACTATCCCCCTTTCCCCCTCTTCTCTCTGATTTAGGATTGAACACTGTCCCTATCCAACTCCCTTGGATTCCCACCATTAAACTACAAATCTAGTGCAGGCGATGAGTCACAATAATGTGGCTAAAGTATGTTGACCAGACCACACACTGGAAAGTAAAGGGACGACGACGTTTCGGTCCGTCCTGGACCATTCTCAAGTCGATTGTGAGAATGTTACGTAATCGACTTGAGAATGGTATAGGACGGACCGAAACGTCGTCGTCCCTTCACCTTCTAGTGTGTGGTCTGGTCTACAAATCTAGTGCCTTGAAAACCATTTCAGGTTGTTGATTTAAGCAACAAAGTACTAGGTAACTTGAATGGCTTTAGAGTGGATAAAAATAGAACCTGCCACGCAGGTTCCAATAAGCCTTTTGCAATTTCTTATATTATAATATTCGATATCTGCACATTGTTTACTTGAAATTAATGGACTCCAATAATCTGCAGGTATTTTACTCTAACTCAAGATTGGAGTTATTATACCCAGCTGAGGAAATGGAGAAGCTTCTCATCGTCTGTACATCGTCTGTACAAATTACTTCCCAATGAGGACAGCAGCTCCCACATTATTAATGTTTGACTCCCATCGTGTTGGAAAATACGCGAGTTACAATATATATTTATATAAGAACGTATGAATGAAGGTGTTCTTCCTACGAGGGGCCTCGTAGCCTGGTGGATAGCGCGCAGGACTCGTAATTCTGTGGCGCGGGTTCGATTCCCGCACGAGGCAGAAACAAATGGGCAAAAGTTTCTTTCACCCTGAATGCCCCTGTTACCTAGCAGTAAATAGGTACCTGGGAGTTAGTCAGCTGTCACGGGTTGTAGATTAGTTGAAACTTGTATTGATGTGTATGAAAGAAATATGTTAACAGTGTTAACATATGTTAATATCTTAACAGTGAAAGGCACAGGACATTAAGGAAACTCATCCTCCAGCCCAAGCAATATACTAAATACTTACTTACTTTGTACTAAATTACTGCAGTTTGTTAATTATTCACCTGACAAGATGATTCTTCCAAGAATAAAAAACGTACTTTTTCTGACATGTAAATTAATGTTAGTTAATTATATTGGGTTATAGTTATTGGCTAGTTATTAGTTATTATTGGGGGTTTATGTATAGTTAGGACTAAGTTAGGTTGGGCCGAGCGGACAGCACGCTGGACTTGTGATCCTGTGGTCCTGGGTTCGATCCCAGGCGCCGGCGAGAAACAAGAGACAGAGTTTCTTTCACCTTATGCCCCTGTTACCTAGCAGTAAAATAGGTACCTGGGTGTTAGTCAGCTGTCACGGGCTGCTTCCTGGGAGTGGAGGCCTGATCGAGGACCGGGCCGCGGGGACACTAAAGCCCCGAAATTATCTCAAGATAACCTCAAGAAGGTGTTTTGGTTACAATGATCAAGGGAGTGTTTACACTACAGGCTCGAGGTGAACGAAGCAGGTTTCGAGTCAAAGTCTCGAACAAGGCCAGGTAGACTATAAGTCCAAATAATGACTTCTGTAGGTATAATGACATTCTAATTTATAAAATACATAGACAAAATACCTAGATTTTTTTCCCTTTAGATTTTTACTGATAATGACCCTAATCTACTAATAATGACAATTCTACTGTGGGAACCGACCTGTGAGATTTATATTTATTTAATTTATATGAATATATATAGAATTTATATTTACGTTAATTTATATACTTCGATAGCAATTTGTATAATGTTAAGTGGACTGTATTTCTGCAATAATCTCTTAATCTCACAAATCGATCCTCTACACATTAGGGGGGGTTATTAAATTAATATATATGCAGCCAATCAAACTACAGTAACTACATACATTGAAGAGGTTCCTTATCTTATAGTACAGCAGACTAGTCCACCAGGTATAACTAGGGTGTAGACACCAAATTATCCTCTTTGAGGTAGCTTCCATCACCCAGGTAACTGGTGCACAAACTCTTCCTCGTCTTGACCTGTCAAAAGTGCGCTAGCTGTGAAGCCAGAATCCTATATATGCCAAGTATTTCAGAGAAAACTGTACATGGAACATGAAGACCTGGCTTAATTACCTTTAGTTTGAGGCGATTTCGTGATCTAACCGGGACACCCTATCCTGACATTAATGGCCATAAATGAATGATAAACGGGTTTCGGATAGACACTTAACTTGAATATGTAGACAGCGTGTGATAATGGTGCACCTTTGGTTTCCATAACACTTCGTCCAAGTAAAATTAACAGGAGCCGAATTTGCTCCCGTGTGAGCCTCTGGTCTCGTATAAACAATGGCTGCCCTCCTTCCTCACTCTGACGCCTGGCTTACATTGTCCACATGTCAGAAAGTGATAGAAGGGTCACATTTACTCTACTTTAATATTGATAATTAAGTTAATTTATATGAGATGTTTTATGATGGTAAAGTCCAAAGACTAATGTATTTAAGAATAATTCCCAGCAGAATAGCTGGTGAATTATAATAGTATGTGGTGATGATATCCCGTTTTCTTTAGACGGTAATTCCACTACAAGTTACGTTTTCTATGGGTAACTTGTTTATACAATACAGCTATTATCTGTATGATTATTAAATGGTGTCGGATTTTCCGACATCTACTAAAAAAATAACAGATCTTTCCAGATGATATCCTGAAACTCTATAATTATTATCTAGCCTCAGAAGCATACATTTTCGTCTAAATGTATGCCCTTCTTTTCCCCCTTACGTCTTTTCCCCCTTACCCCCTTTTCCCCCTGCGAGTCTTCTTTCGTGTTGATTTCCCTACCGATTTTTGTATCATCTGCAAATTTGCAGATGTTGCTACTCAAACCTGAATCATTACCTAGCCTCAGAACTTTACATAAAGATTTCTTCATTCATTCTTTACATTACTAAGAATGTAATGCTTACCAATAATATAATACCTACCAATAATGTAATACCTGCCAATAATGTAATGCTTACCAATAATATAATACCACCAAAATGTAATACCTGCCAATAATGTAATGCTTACCAATAATATAATACCACCAATAATGTAATACCTGCCAATAATGTAATGCTTACCAATAATATAATACCACCAAAATGTAATACCTGCCAATAATGTAATGCTTAGCAATATTGTAATACCACCAATAATGTAATACCTGCCAATATTGTAATGCTTAGCAATAATGTAATACCACCAATAATGTAATACCTGCCAATAATGTAATGCTTAGCAATAATGTAATACCACCAATAATGTAATACCTGCCAATAATGTAATGCTTAGCAATAATGTAATACCACCAATAATGTAATACCTGCCAATAATGTAATGCTTAGCAATAATGTAATACCACCAATAATGTAATACCTGCCAATAATGTAATGCTTACGAATAATGTAATACCTACCAATAATATAATTCTTACCACCTCACCTTTTGTTCTCCTACACTCGAAGGATAAATTACCGGACTTGCCAATATCCCGTGTTACATTGACACAGCTAAATCTGAAACAAACACTTAAAGGTTACACAGTGATTCATCTCATTGGAACCGAGTCGTCACAAGAATATTTCTCATATTTATCTGAGTGTCTTTCGTCGTTTTGAAAATGAGCAAATACATGGAATCCGTCGCTAAAGTTAACGCGGTCCTCGTGGCTGTCAGGAAGATCGACCCCACCAAAATATCCGTCGATTATGTGCTGGATACGATAAAGTCAAGAGAGAACCAGATGGATACTGCTGTTGACCAAACAGATATTTTGTTAAAAAAAAAACTGGTATGGGTCTGTTTTGGGCGCTAACAATGTCCTCATTTATGTCGACGAAGTTGATTAAGTTGACGGGTCGCTGGGAAAATGTCCTCTGGACCATAATGGATCTTGTCAGTCACTGGCGGCCAGAAAATGGCATGGATTTCAACATATCAGTTCCTGATGAATTTAAACCGTTTATTCTAAGGATATTCACTAATGATCAACTGTGTCCCAACCCGTTCCTTCGTCTGGAAATGCTTCGCATTATTGCCATGTGGCCAGAAGAGTACCTGGAGGACGCCAACTCTCGCAGGCAGGTTGTTAAAGGCCTGGTTGCCACAGGTTCATACTTGGAGTTACATCACCTCGAACCTAGTGGCATTAACTTACCTGGTTGATACCTGGTTGATGGGGTTCTGGGAGTTCTTCTACTCCCCAAGCCCGGCCCGAGGCCAGGCTCGACTTGTGAGAGTTTGGTCCACCAGGCTGTTGCTTGGAGCGGCCCGCAGGCCCACATACCCACCACAGCCCGGTTGGTCCGGCACTCCTTGGAGGAATAAATCTAGTTTCCTCTTGAAAATGTCCACGGTTGTTCCGGCAATATTTCTTATGCTTGCTGGGAGGACGTTGAACAACCGCGGACCTCTGATGTTTATACAGTGTTCTCTGATTGTGCCTATGGCACCTCTGCTCTTCATTGGTTCTATTCTACATTTTCTTCCATGTCGTTCACTCCAGTACGTTGTTATTTTACTGTGTAGATTTGGTACTTGGCCCTCCAGTATCTTCCAGGTGTATATTATTTGATATCTCTCTCGTCTTCTTTCTAGTGAGTACATTTGGAGGGCTTTGAGACGATCCCAATAATTTAGGTGCTTTATTGCATCTATGCGTGCCGTATATGTTCTCTGTATTCCCTCTATTTCAGCAATCTCTCTTACTCTGAAGGGGGAAGTGAGTACTGAGCAGTACTCAAGACGGGACAACACAAGTGACTTGAAGAGTACAACCATTGTGATGGGATCCCTGGATTTGAAAGTTCTCGTAATCCATCCTATCATTTTTCTGGCTGTCGCAATATTTGCTTGGTTATGCTCCTTAAACGTTAGGTCGTCAGACATTATTATTCCCAAATCCTTTACATGCTGTTTTCCTACTATGGGTACATTTGATTGTGTTTTGTACTCTGTATTATGTTTAAGGTCCTCATTTTTACCGTACCTGAGTACCTGGAATTTATCACTGTTAAACATCATGTTATTTTCTGATGCCCAGTCGAAAACTTTATTAATATCAGCTTGAAGTTTTTCAATGTCTTCAGCCGAGGTAATTTTCATACTGATTTTTGTGTCATCTGCAAAGGATGATACGAAGCTGTGACTTGTATTTTTGTCTATATCTGATATGAGAATAAGGAAAAGCAGCGGTGCAAGGACTGTACCCTGAGGTACAGAGCTTTTCACTGCACTTGGACTAGATTTTATATGGATGACAGTTACTCGCTGAGTCCTGTTTGACAGAAAACTGAGTATCCAGCGTCCTACTTTACCGGTTATTCCCATTGACTTCATTTTGTGTGCTATCACGCCATGGTCACATTTATCGAAAGCCTTTGCGAAGTCCGTGTATATCACATCAGCATTCTGTTTCTCTTCTAATGCCTCAGTGACTTTGTCGTAGTGCTCAAGTAGCTGTGAGAGGCACGATCTTCCCGCTCGATATCCATGTTGGCCTGGGTTGTGAAGGTCATTGGTCTCCATGAAATTGGTGACCTGACTCCTAATCACTCTCTCAAATACTTTTATGATGTGCGATGTTAGTGCAACTGGTCTATAATTTTTTGCCAATGCTTTGCTCCCTCCCTTGTGTAGAGGGGCTATGTCTGCTACTTTAAGTGCATCTGGTATCTCCCCCGTGTCCAAGCTCTTCCTCCACACTATACTGAGTGCCTGTGCTACCGGCACTTTGCATTTCTTTATAAATATTGAATTCCATGAGTCTGGACCTGGGGCCGAGTGCATGGGCATGTTTTCAATTTCTTTTTCAAAATTTAGTGCGCTCGTGTTTATATCAGTTATATTTACAGGGGTTTGAATATCCCGCATAAAGAAATTGTCTGGATCTTCCACCTTCATGTTGTTTATTGGAGTGCTAAACATGTCCTCATACTGCTTTTTTAGGATTTCACTAATTTCTTTGTCATCCTCCGTGTATGAACCTTCACTTGTACGAATAGGTCCAATACTGGCAGTGGTTTTTGCTTTTGATTTCGCATATGAGAAGAAATATTTTGGATTTTTCTTTATTTCCTGAATTGCTTTCTGTTCTAACTGCCTTTCTTCAGTTTCTTAAGTTGGGTTTACTTTTCTCTATTTTCAGCATGTTGTTCATCCTTGAGATGCATGGCAACCTAAGCGCTGTTGCAGCTTCAGCGACGCGCCAAGTGAGGTGTCTGGAGACTGGATCATAAGTAGTGTTTTTGAACCGTATTGTCCAGCTCCTGGGACAAAAGGCAGAGGCATCGCGGGACGGATACCTTCTAAATGATACCATATCTATTGAACTATGAAGTCGTTTAGTAATATCTGTTGTATGTTTCATCTGCTGCTGGCTGACCTAGCAACCTCTTCGGCGTATCAGGTTCCTGGTCTTGCAGAGTCCGCTGCATTTTCCCTCGTTACTGTCACCGATTCATTAGTTGCAATAAGCTCGAAGTTGCAACAAGAGGATGCACAAATACATTTCACGATGTTCAAACGTTTAGACAACGTTTACAAAGACATTCTTGCTTGGAAGAACTCTACCATTGGAGTTAGCAGTAGCGAAAGTGTTGTCAATAGCGACACCAGAAACGACTATGAGATGACGAGAGGGGACGACAACGTCACCAGGAACATTGATAACTCTGACATCGTCTATACGTACAGTACAAATATAGACATCAACAGTTGTGAACAGCGTAAACTGCTTTTGCCGTTTGGTTATTTATAATTTACTCTTGTTTTCAATGTTCAGTAAATATAGAACAAATCCCGTTTATGTGATTTCTTTGTGCATTGAAATCAATATATTATGTAGTTTGCAAAAAATTATGTACATTCATGTTTTAATAAATAAATCTCCACTGTGATCTATTAATCCTGATATTTGCATTTTTGTTTAATTTTTATAACAAAATAACTAATTTTTAGCAAAACACCGTTCATCTTTATTTTGAAAAACATAGATTAATAAATGATTCACAATATGGTTTTACTAATTACCAATTTTAACTAATTATTACTAATAATTACTTTTGTGTTTAATGTTCAGTCAATATAGAACAAATCTCGTTAGTGTAATTTCTTTGTGCACTGAAATTGATATATTTTTGTGCAAAATTGTGTACTTCGTACATGTATGTTTTAATAAATAAATCTCTATATAAAATTACAACTGCACTTATTTATTTGTTAGTCCTAATACTTGTATTTATAATGTTGTTAACAAAATAACGCGTTAACACTGAAGTGTTAACAAAATGTTCCCATACGTTCTTTGTTTTCTACATTCATTCATGTTTCGGTAAGTGTAATAATGTTAACACAGGTGTGGATGACAATTTATTTTTTTAGACTGTGTTAACTAACTAGGAGACAAAAATGAATGATATTGAAATTGGGAGTGACCTAGGAAAAAGTGATCACGCAGAAATCAGATTTCGTATAGAATATAATATGCAGGCGATGAGTCACAATAACGTGGCTGAAGTATGTTGACCAGACCACACACTAGAAGTTGAAGGGACGACGACGTTTCGGTCCGTCCTGGACCATTCTCAAGTCGATTGTGTCTAGAATATAATAGATTTGTAGGAGAAAATTCTGTTAAAGTGTCTGATTTTCGAAAAGCTGATTTTAATGGCCAAGAATGTTTTTGGGTGAAATAGATGAAAAAGTCCTGGGCATGGGGGATGGGCTGGTCTTGGAGCGAGACGTGAACACAACGATGGGTGATGTAAAATGGAATTTCGATGTGGATTTCAAATATAACTTATTTAAAAACATTCTAAACCTAAACAAACACCTCCAACTACATGCTCTAACGAGTTCGCAACAACCACAGCCTAGATAGATATGCACCCCATCCCGAGCATACATGTCATTTCTTCCATAGAAATGTTCTCAGGTATCTATGAATGATATTGCAATATTTGTCCAGTCGGCAATTGACACCAAGTGCCCTCGGCAACCATTTAATTCCAACTCCCTTTCTTGGAAGCATGCCACATTTGATGGGGATTCTTCCCTCGTCCCTAACCAATTCTATGGCTGTCTTAACCCATATCAGTTGTTGCATCTGTTCCTGTTCCATATCAGTTCCTGTTGATACTGATATGGTATATGTCCCATATCTGAGGAACTGTGTATCAGTTCCTCCAACTCGTCCAACATCATTTCCTCCAGTACTGATACAATTAATGGGGTTTGTTCCTATTTTCAGTTATAATGTCATTCATGTTGTTAACAATATCACGAATTCCAACTCCCGGATAGCAAACCAGTAGATTATTTGATGCCAGATAGAGCCAGCTATGTAGGGTAATCAGATAAGAAAATCAGAAGCGGGGAGCCACATAGTGCCACTCCATATTAGGTCACCCAAGGTGTGAGTGGTAGCAGTCGAAAAAACAGTGAAGATAGGTATCTATTATGTGCCACTATGATCATGTTCATTTATACAGTAAAGTATGACAATATATTTAAGTAAAAATGAATTTATTTGTATAATAAACACTCGTGGGTGAGTGCCAGTTACACCCCCACATTCCTCTATGGGGGCAGGTGTAAAACAGGTTCCTCCCGGTGAGGGTGGTCGCCCGTACCCTTCCTCGCACCTAATGGCCTTGACTTTACCGTAACAGAGTTCCACACCCAGCGGAGGTTGAGTGGGTCTTATATAGGGGTATTAAATTATAAATCTCCCCCAGGGGTTAAAAAAAATCAAAGAATTTATTAATGTTTTATTAGGTAAAAATCACAAATGATGTATAAGAAGTTAATTATGGCCCCTATCCCTCTCCCCCCTCCACCTCCCCTTCCTCATCTGAGTAGAATTCTGACGTCTCCCCATCCGTGGTGAGTGGGGGGAGGTCTTGACCCCCTCCCCCCTCTCTTGGGGGAGTGGGGTGAGTTGGCTGGTTGCCTTTTGGACGACTTTCCTTCTGACTCTCATCTGAAGTGTTCTGGAAAGAGATGGGGAAAATAATTTATAGGACTATATCTTTTATTTGAAAAATATTCTATTTCCTCTAAGAACAGTTAGTACATACCTCCCCCCCTGCAGGAGCGTCCTTGTGTCCTCTACAGCAGGCATCATCAATTAGGGTACGTAACAGCATCTTGTTTGGGGCAGACCTTCCTCGTAGAATTACTACTCTACAAATGTGGACAGGTCCTAAGAATTGCACTGAAAAAAAAGAAGAGGTAAAATAGAGGTTGAGCAAACTTTCTATTGTGGGAAAAAAAATAAATCTTTACCAGAAAGTGAGGGTAATACTAACCAGGCCCTTCAAGGACTTCAATCTTCCCTGCGTGTGTTTCTGGGGAGACGCCTTCCATTTGTAGGATAAGGGGGATGGGGGTCTTCTAGGGAGGTTGTGGGGTGAGAGGTGTTTTATATGTGGGGTAATCCCCCTGTTAGGTGGGTTGCCTAGCTAACAAAAATATTCTCTACACCACCTATAAGAACCAACCCTTACTCCTCTACAAAATGTCCTAACACAGTGATGTTTCATAGGAAAATATCGTCTCGCATAAGCGAGGGCTCGTTTATCATTTAATTTTAAACTAACGCTTGAAAATACATTATGTAAGTAATGTACTGTTGAAGGCAACCCCAGGTGACTCACCCTATGGACGAACATTACGCAATACAGTCCACAAGCAAGGGTAAAATCACTCTGGAGTCTGTAGCACATTCCAAACACCTTTGTTATTGTGTTAGTTTTAATAAATCCTTGAAAATAATGTCCATAAGTAACCGCCGACATTGCATAACTATCGAAAAAAAACATTCGATGTTTAACTTTATCAACATAAATAGCTACCCAATGTCCCATAGTTAATCTGCTATGTGATGGTAAAATATTAGTTATGAGAACAATAGGTTTTCTTGATGAGATATTTAAATGTTCTATTTCATCAGCATTATAACAACCTAGGTAGAGTGCTCGATCCCCTAGATTATTTTTTAAATTAATATTTATATCATTACAATTCATTATGTTTTTAAGCTCGCACGTCACACAGAACAGTTCTCTGTCCGTCGATGGATAGTACCCCGGTCGTTTCCCCAAACAGTAAAACCAGCCTGTTATATGTAACACCACCGCCAAACTCAAGCTCCATACGCAAGTTGCCAGATTTCTCCACAGGGAGGGAATCCTTTGTTTGGATGGTGGTTAAGTCAAAGGCGAATATCGATCTTCCCTTATTAAAAGTGTCATAGGCTAGAAGTGAATCACGCTCTAAGCCTAATGTCTTCAAAGTTTCGTAATAAAGGCGGGCATAATGATTGTCGAAATCACCACCAATTCGGTAAATTGCATTATTGTTCAAATACATGGCGATATTTTTCAGTTTTGCATTTTCAAAATATAATCCATTACCTTGGTGAAGGCCAGCGAAATAATTCATTGGCACAATTACCATGAATATCCTGTGAGGAATTACTTGCGCCCAAGGCTGATCAATTAAGAGACTAGTTTGATTCCCTGCTAGGACATATGTTTTAGAAATGGTTTTATTGAAAGTATAGCTTATGGGGTCGGGGGATGCTAACAGTGAGCTGTTTAAGGCTAGGTAAGCACTTGGGTATGGGAACACTCGTGTTACCCACAACTTAGCATAATCCATATGCAGCCGATACTTAGAGCCATCGTCCACACTTGTATTTAGCACCCAAGCATGTGGGGAGAGCTCCAATCTTAGGCGCACATCTATATTATCTAATATGTATTGGTCTAGGGTTGTTACGTCCAATAGTAGGGGAAAACACATTGACAATCCTTTACCTTTTAAATCGGTCATAAATTTTTTATCCTTGGCGGTTGCCCCAGTAAAAAATGTATTAGTAAATTCGTTAGGGATTACACCATCATCACTCCAGTCCCTACGAAAGGCTCCAATCCTCCCCAAGGAAGACATTTTTGATGGAGGCATGGAGGTAATTAATTTAATAAACGACCAATAATTAAAATTAGAATTTGTTTCAACTACCTGCTCTCCTAAAAACACCTGAACACCTTTAAACATGGTATTTGACAACCCATTAACAAATTCCACATGGTCATCCTCTTCCAATTTTGTGGTATCGTCATCTTTCGTTAAAGATACCTTAAAATCTATAACAATATTAGCTAGATCTAAGAAGGCGCCCTGGGTTCCGGGGATGCGGAATTCTAAGTAATTATCCCGCAAACGTTGATTAATAGGGAGGTTAACAGGTAGAATGTCTATTTGCTGTGTGGAGGCAATTGAACTCTCCACATTACGTATTCTGTTACTTCTAGGAAATTGGTCAATAATACTGGAAGTATAATATTCTACAGGGATTTTCAACCCAGCTCCACTAGCCTCCGCCATGATCTCCTCCGAAAGGTGAAGTATGACTGCTTACTGTAGTGAAAATACATCATTTTTATACCCAAGGGCTCGTTTACATTTATTATTTTTATTTTTTCTTCTCCTAGAGAGTCTTTTAATTTTCCCGCCTGCTACCAATTTCTTCCCCACAGTCTTAAGAGCATCAATACCATGAGTTCTCAGAGCGCTCTTTACATCCCGTCTACCACTGGTTAAATCACCAAGAACATTTTTCCCAAAATCGATAGCAGTCGGCGTTACAGTTTTCATGAAAAATGGTATGGCTCGTCGAGCCAAGCCGGCTAAGGTCCCAAAAAAACCACCACCAGATCTGAGATAAGGCGCTTGGAATGTGCGTATGTCATTCATCGCTCCCCCCCTCACCCCGTATCTCCCAGAGAGGGGGGAGAAGATCTCCCCATACTCCTTCTGGGAGGGTGTGTGGAAAGGTACTCGCATCCCGACTCCTCTGCTTATAATAACCGATGATGTGGGTAAACACTTCTATATATATATATATATATATATATATATATATATATATATATATATATATATATATATATATATATATTTATATTTATATAGATTATATTGTTATACCTTAGGGCGGAGGTGTAAGACTACCGTAACCGACCTCCCATCTTCAAAACTAACCTTTCGCCCAAACTGATCTGTTATCTTAATGCTCACCTTCTCCAACGTGTTAGTATTTAATGTCTTGTACACTAGGGGATGAGCCCCTCTAGAATAAGAGTCATGATAATTGATTGCATCTAAGATATTTACAATTTGTCCCCCGTAACGATCCGGCTCGATGACGTCACTATAAATGAGTAAATAGTCACAACCTCCGTCATTGTCTGGGGGGAATGAGGCCACGATCTTTGAGGCTGCTGTAATGTCATCTGATTTTGCCTGATAAATGGTGTATTTGCGACTGCTGTCAAAACCAAGTACATTAGCTATTCTGTGTTTAAATTGAAGACTAAGAGAATATAAGGAACCAGTGCCTTCATTGTTAAGTGTAGAGGATAGTAACACGCGCTCTAAGGATTGATCATAGGTGAGGATTGGTTCTCTTTCTGAGAAGTATATTTTGAAATCACCTCGGAAGCTAAGCTTCATGTCGGTGATTATTTGTCGGCTAAGCTCACTCGTGATGAATGTGATGTTTCTGGATAATATGTTGGTTTTGGGAGTGTAGGTGTAGATGAGATGTTCTGGGCTTTTAGAAAGAGTTCCTCGCTTAAAAGTAGCATAGACGTCTATACCAGACTCCCCCTCATCCTTGATGATAGCGTTAATTCGTCTGGGTAGGAGTATGTTGACTAAGGCCACTTCATGTTTAATGGAAGGGTTTAAATGTAGAGTGGGGATGGTGTTTGTAAATGCTGAACTTGTGTTGTTGTATATATCTTCTTGGTCGAGGCTAGTGAGGTATATGTAGTGTTCCTCGTCCATTGTTAAGTTATGTACTGACTGGGGTGGGAATAAAACATCATTACTTATATTTTATTTTATTAATCTACTAAGGAAATATTACTTTTAAAAGAACTACAACAGGGGGGGGGACTACATTTTGTTCCCCCATAACAAATTACATATAAAGAGCAGCAGCTGTTGGTACTGCTGTCGTCCGCTGCTGCCGCTGCCGCTGCTGCTGGGGGAGCTGTTGGTACCACTGACGCCGCTGCCACCGCTGACGGCACTGCTGCTGCTGCTGCTACCACCGCTGGAACCGTTGTAGTTGGTGGTACTGCTGGCGCTACCGTTACCGCTGCCGGCGATGATGGTACTGTTGCTGCCGCTGTCACCGCCGGAACTGCTGTAGTTGGTGGTACCGTTGCCGCTACCACTACCGCTGACAACACTGTCACCATCGTCGGTGGACCTGCTACTGCTACCACCACCGAAGCTGTTGTAGATGGAGGTACTGCTGTTGCTGCTGCTGCTGCTGCTGCTGCTGTTACTGACTGTGGTGGTGCTGGCACGTCTTCTTTGAGCGTTGATGGTTACAGCTTTCGTTGTTTTTTCGGTGATGAGGATAACAGGAATATTTCCTGTGACTCTCCATCGAGGATAGTGTCAATACGATGATTTGAGAGGGGGTCGAAGTCAATAGTGGTTTCGATCCGTCGTTTGGCCGTGCCAGATGTTGTGGGTGGGGGTGGAGCAGCGCTGGAGGTGGATGAGTACTCTTGTAGGTGTCTCTTCTTCCTGGGGGTGGCTGGTGGTGCTGGTGGTGTAGAACGAGAAGAGCTTCCTGGGGTGGTGGCACCCTCCCCCACCACTGCATCTAGGGTGATAGTTTTACTATCACCCTCTCCCCTGGGATCATCATTCGGGAGGGGTACCATCGATGGGGTGACGGTAGAGGGACGTTTGAGGATTACCAACTCCTTGTTATGCTTGGCCAGCTCAGCGTTGAGCGAAATGAGCATGGGCCCGACGTCCTTGTGCCAGTTGTCCATGCCATCACGGGAGACCCCCAGCCCATGGGGCACCACCAGCCGAAACATGGTTGGAGTTCTTACCATGAGATTGCCAACCTTTGTTAGGGCTGTTTTCAGCCAAAACAGCCTATTCTTGGCAGTATCCAGGGTGACATTGGTGATGTAGTGGATGTCGGAGGAAGACTGCACTTGCTCCTGAGCTATAGGGTTGGACTCGAAGGGTGCTCCTGCACCGAAAGCGGAAATTAGCGCCACGATGGTGGGGCGGAAGAACAAGACTGGCTCTTCGACAATGTCTTGACCGTCGGAGGGTAGGGGAGCTATCTTCACCTCGATGTCACCCGGGGTAGACCGGTAACGTATTGTGGCCCTGTTGACACGAGTCAGTCCTTCACGTTCCACACGGGCATAGTTGTAACATTTCCAAATTACACTTGCCAGTCCATAGGGACGCACAACAGCAGCCGGGAGGTCATACACGATGACATCACCGACCCCAAAGGCGTGGGTGTCGGTGATGTCGCTGTCTATTGACTTAATGGACGATAAAGCCATGGCGGAGGGGCGGTTGAGAGGAACGGGGTAGAGTCGTCAACTATGGTGACCGAGGGTGACGGTGGAGGCCTTTAAATACACCTGTGTCCCCCACCTGGAGGGGGGAGGGATGTATGGGGTGTGGCGTAGAGGCTGCCTTCCCTACCTTAAAAGTCCATACACACTCCGTCCAGTCTCGAAGGCTGTAATCTGGTCTCGATGTTGGAAGGTTAATTTTTCCATTTGCCATATCTCCGTCTGGATTTCCTGGGATGAATATTCTTCATAACGTTTCACCGTCTCTCCAAATGACTTAAAAAACCGTTCTGGAGGGGCACTCAACACAAGACGGTCATAACAATCCCACAATGCATATATCAATCTACATTTGTGCTCGACATACTTGTAGTACCGCTGAGTAGCAACCAACTTCTTTAATAAGGGAGATTTGTCTTCTGGGGGTGTAGCTGGGGGAGGAGTGGGTCTAGAAGCTTGCTCCATGGTGGATATGCAACTGAATATGGTGGTCTTTAAGATGGTCTTCATATAGGTCTTCAATACGGCTCCCAATGGGGTCTCCTATGGATACCCCTCCCCCCTTTTAACTGAGATCTAGCGCGATAATTACGTATGAGGGTTGGGTCTATGCCAGCCACCCTCAGTAAAACCCTTACATCTTCCTTGTCACTTGCCCTAAATTGCCCCTTTGTGAAGGCTAGAGTTTTAATTATATCTAAAATATTTAAATTTTGTACAGGCTTTAATAAATTTCCGCGACTATCCCACATCACCTGTTGCCTGTTTTGTCCAAACATGTTCAATAATGCTTTGACATGAGGAATTTCCTCAATTTTAAAATTCACATTTATTAAGTTGTCCAGACTTGGATTTTGGGGTGTGATGGTGGCTTTATGTGGAGTGTGGCCAGCAACAATTACTTGCACTTCGGGCGGGAGGATGGAATGTCCCCTTTTTTTATTTATTTTTTTTTTTAAAAGGCGATGGTCGCGCCGGGCAGCCCGCGTTTTTTTTTTTCTTTTTAAGGGCGGCGGCGGGCGACGGTCGCCGGGGGCCCCAATGTCATTTAAAGGGTGTGTGACCAGCCCCGCCCGTCTGGAGGTGCTACTACGGCAACACCGCCCACAGCCCGTTGTTGTCAGGTGGGAGGAAGGAGTGTCCTCTTCCCCCACCCCCCCATCACCCCTACCAGAGTCGCAGGTGGGTAGGTTACGGGCTCCCCCGATATTATTACTTGGGGTGGATTCGTTTTTTAAAGAGAAGGACATACTTTCACTACCATCACCACCGGGGGAGGGCAGACCCACAGCATTAGGAGGTGATAGTGAGTTCTTGTTTTTATTAAATAAATATTTTTCAGCTATGAATCGTGGTACCAGGCAATATTCTTTCACCATTTTATTCTCTCGTTACTTATTTACGCAATTACCTTATTAGGGAGGAAATTAACGATACAGCCAAAGGTAGCAGAGCTGCTAATATCGCCCCACCACGTCTGGAGGTCAGTATGAGCTTCTTTTTGTATAAGGGAGTTTTCTTACGCGCTACAGATCGTATGTCGTTCTGATATCTCTGTAAGCCATTAATTATCTGAGGTTGAACTGGGATGTTTCGTTTCAGAAAATTGGCAAAAATTTCACAAATTGATTCAATTTCCTGCCGTTTTAAAGCCTTGATTAGTTTATTCCGCTTCTTGGGTGATAAATTGTTTAATAAAAATAACAACTGATGATGTTTCTCTACGAGAGAGTCCTCTTGAACTGTCATTTTTTGTTAAATTTGACGATGTCTTGAGCTTTAATCCAGCTATTGGCAGAATCTGGGTACCCTCTCCACTTGACGAAATATTCTCTGTGTCCTTTCGATGTTTTCCTAGACTGTAATACCGTTACAGGAAAATAGTCTGGAAGGGATGTTGCAATCAATTCCTGCTCATAAAACATGCCACTGATCGTCTCGTTGTTTAAATCTTTGATTTTATATGTCGGGATTGGATGTGTTCTGTCAATATGTGACACTACAAATATTTCTTCTGTATTTTGGTGCCAAAAGCCTTTGTGAAATATATTCCTGCGCTTTGCCAATCGCACATGCTGTCCAAGGTGCAGCCGTGGACTGATGGCAGTTATGGAGGAGTCATTGTTTAAATACATGACCTTAAACTGTCTTCGTATATCTTCAATATTTTGCAACTTATGAATGGCATGAGGAGTATTTTTTAGCATCCTGTGGAAAGTGTGGTTGTACACGTCCACAACTTTAGGGAGGATGTGGGTGTATTTTAATGAATTAGCTTGAGTCATATAATGATACAGTTTATGTTTTAAAGTTCTGATGGCTCGCTCCACTATGCTAGATTTCATTTCCGAAAATACACTATATAATTTAATATTTTTCTTATTAAAATAATTTTGAACTGACTTGTTGTAAAATTCTCTACCTCGGTCAGTGAATATCCGCCTTACACCGAGAAACTGAGGCGTTTCCTCTAATATCTTCTTCAGAGCGACTAACACTTCACTCGAATTTTTTGTTTTTAAAGTTTGAGTCTGCATTAGGCGGGAATAAACATCGACACAAATTAAAATATATTTAACACCATTATTGTATTTTTGTAAACTACAAAAGTCCCCTAGGTCACAGGCAATTATGGTACGAGGTTTAGGGGCTAATATTTTCCGTCGGGGGAACCTAACTAAATTTCCTCTATGTAATGTGTAAGATCGCTCCCCATGGAGAAATTCCTTCACATCTGCAACACTAATGTTGGGGTCTTTAAGTCTGGCAGCCTTATACAATTTTTGAATTGACCCTGTGAAACCACCTGGGCTAGAAATGTCATTATAGATACTGGTGAGAATTGTTCGTTTCTGTGTCGTTAGAGACATTTTTTTGTTGTCGTTGATGATTACATTTGATACACAATTTCACAGTGGTCTTCGTTGGTGATGCTCGTTCGTAGTTGTAATGCCTCAGGAACCGTCAGATCGACCAATAAGTAACCATACTTGTTCTGGGATATTGCCCGACGGTATATTTCAACGAAACTACTAGTTGTTTTTCGCCCATATAACTGTCCACTTAAAATTTCAAGTTGGCTTATGTCTCTCTGCTTCATTAATATATAATGACTACAATTCAGAGTTATTGTCCTGGCGTATTTCCCCTGGGGAAACAAATTTTGACTAATTAGAATTACGGAAATATTACCGTGTCTCCCTCTTGTGAAGATATTGGCTATAATTGGACTCTGTATGGCTTCCAGGTATAAGTCATCAATTATATACAAAACTGACTCATTTGAAAAAGGATCTTTATACTCTAGTGGGTTAATCAGATCCTGGGAGACAGTAACCTTGTTTCGCAGAGAGGGAATGTTTGAAAGAGGTTGTTCTGTATTATTTGCAGATGACACTAAAATTTTTGAGAATTTTCCGTGGTATTTAACACATAAATTCCCCACTAGGGTCGTTTTCCCAGAATTACTGAATCCAGCTACAAATATTCTTGCCGGGTGGTGGAAAATATTAAGTTGCTCGTCTGTGACAGACGCACACTCCTCCATATTTTCCCCATAAATGGTTCAATTACCTATGGAGTGGTCGCTTATATATTCATATTATATATATATATATATATATATATATATATATATATATATATATATATATATATTGAGTGTGTGTGTGTGTGTGTGTGTGTGTGTGTGTGTGTGTGTGTGTGTGTGAGAGTGTGTGAGAGAGTGTGTGTGAGAGTGTGTGTGTGTGTGTGTGTGTGTGAGTGTGAGTGTATTCACCCATCAAGGGATGTGTCCCCCTCAGGACATAGCCAGTCCTCCTGATGTTTTTTTGAAGTAGAAGTCCCCTAGTGATGACCTCCAGACGAGAGAGAGAGAGAAAAAAAAAAAAAAAAAGTTTTCTACAGCAGGCCTAACCCTTCTCTTACAAAAGGACTGAGAGGTGTTGTATGTGGCAACGTTGCCCCCCACGTTTCCGAGTCAATAAAAGGACGCTACACCTCCCCCACATCATGTATTATTGAATTGTGACCAAACCATCCACTCTCCTCCCCGTCTAGTCCGAGATGTAAGTAAATTAGTATCTATTTCATATAAGGGTTATATATATATATATATATATATATATATATATATATATATATAAATATATTATATATATATATATATATATATATATATATATATATATATATATATATATATATATATATATTTATATAGATAAGTAGGGGCAGGAATGAGAAGTGGAGTGATTTGAGTGCTGGGGGGATATATATATATATATATATATATATATATTTATTTATTTATTTATTTATTTTAGGTAAGCGTGATCGTTATGTCTCGAGTTGGTGATATTTGTAGAATTTGTGGATGGGGGTCATCACATCTCTTCGTTCATAGGTGTTACACATGTTTCTTCTGCGGAGAAACTGTATGTGTACAGTCTAGTGGTGAACACAGGAGAACCTGTGCTGGAGGTATGACCGTATTTTATATATTTATTTATTCACTTATTTCAAATAAAAAAAATATTAAGAGGGGTTTTCCCCTTCCCCATGAGTGTGGGAGAGAGAGTGTATATAAATTATACACTATTTCCTTCATTAGGTAAACGTCGCCAGCCCACCCTCCCTTCCAGAGAGGATGGCTTCTTGTGCTTTTTGTGTGGAAATACATCCTTGAGACCTCACCACACTTCCCCTTGTGATAATTGTGGGACCTCTGTGTGTGAGGACTTGACCTCTGAACATCTACAAACATGCCCCCGTGGTGAGTGAATAAACCCTCCACCTTTATTTCTCTTAAGAATCTTTTTTGAGAACTTATGTCATGGGGATTTGTGAGAGGGTGTTGCCTTTTTAATATTATTATTATTATTATTATTATTATTATTATTATTATTATTATTTATTATTATTCCATTCCAGGAGCGATTCAGAGGCAGGTAGGGGAGGAACATGACAAAGCACAGCGTGACAATAACCCCTTAGGTGGAGGGGAGGGGGGGGAGGAAGCGATGAGTGATGATGATGATGGTGATGATGGTGATAGGGGTGACATCTCTCAGCCGGGCCCTAGTGGTCTTAGACCCCCTGTCATCAATAGACTTAATGCCCTAAATAGTGATGAAAATTCCCCAGATGAGGAGGATGCTATAGACACTCCACACTTAATTAATAGGGTGGGGGCTCTGGGGAATCTCTTTACTAGGCTGGAATATTCCATCCCCTCAGCCTTCGCCACAGATCCTATAGGACTCCTAAGCAACTTTAGGGACTATTACATATCTGAAATAGAGAATTACATGAATTCTCTTGGGGGACATGGCAATTTTACTTCATCATTAAAAATCCTCCTCGAGGTAAAGGTAACACTTTTGAAACAACGACTCACGGAAGATGATGACTTTAGAGAACACTTCATAACAACACCCGCTAGACTGGTAACTCTTGAGGATGTGGGTAATCTTATTGATAGCTGGGTGGCTTATATGATTACACGACTGGAAGATCTCCTTTCAGAAACAGAGGGGAGTGGTTTCATATTATATAATGTCGATTTCCTCAAAATCGTCATCTGTAATGCAAGTGTAAGGTCAGTTTTGGGGGATTATGTCCCTTATCCCCCATTTCTAAGGGGACGGCATGAGGTCTTCAACCCAAACCCGGCTGGTAACAATAAAACATGTATTATTCAGTGCATTGCTGCTTTTCTGGCGTCACAACAAGGGTGGAAGTGGAGACGTATAGGGAGACTTGTAGAGTCTCACTCTAGGGTTAGGAAAATGGTCAAATACGACAATTTATCCTTCCCTCTGTCTTGGGAGGATATCTCTAAATTGGAGAATAGAAATAAACTATCCATTTTTTTGTATTCAATACACAAACATACAGATGGCGTCTATCACGTCTCTCTTTGCCGTCGTGGTAGCAGACAGTACTCGATCATAGTTCCTTTATTGTTATTGGGGGAATCTCATGTGACCCTGATAAAAGAGTTCGATAAGTTCCTTCGGAACTTTACTCGCAGCCACAAACGAAAGACAGTCTTCTGTAGAAACTGTCTCTCAGAATATCAAAATTCGTCTGAGCTAACAAATCACTCATCTTCCTGCGACATCACTCAGAAAATTATTTACCCTCAGCCTGGGGACACACTCCATTTTAAAAATACGGGGAAAGGTTATGCCCCTTCCCATGTGGGCTATTTTGATTTCGAGTGTGTCCTAAGCACTGAGGATTGTCTAGGTTCTGTTACAGCCATACATAGACCTATAGCATACAGCTATATAATTGTTGATAGGAACCACACTGTCGTTGATAAATTTACTTATTTTGGGGGGGACAGTGTTACTCATTTCATGCAGCGAGTTGCCACCAAATGGGAAATTATCAGATCTACCCTCCACCATTATGAAATAGACATGTCTCTTGAGGATATGATCCATTTTAGGAGACAGACTCACTGCCAGTTTTGTGAGCAGGTATTTACCCCCTCCAATTTCAAGGTTCAACATCATGATCACCTTAGGGAAAAGCTCAATTATATTGGAGCTCTATGTAATTACTGCAACCTCCGCCACAAGAATGCTCTGGAGAGTTTAGTTCTAATTGCCCATAATATGTCTTATGACATGGGCTTAATTTTGAGGGAGTTTACCATGGATTCAAATATTAAGAGCAATATCCTCATGAGACAGGGGACGAAATATCTTAAGGTGGAAATAGGGAAGCTTAAATTTCTTGATTCACTGGCTTTTATTACAGGTAGTCTTTCATCCCTAGCAAAGACCCACATTGATTCAGCCAGCCCCTTAACATTCACTCACTCAATGATAGAGGGTTTGCCCAAAAAGAGTCACCACCTACTCTTAAAGGGTAAGCAGTTTTTCCCTTATGAATATACCACAAAAATCAGCTGCTTTAATGACACATCACTCCCTCCTATTGAAATGTTCTACAGCTCCCTAAACAAATCAGGTATAACTTTGGACGAATATAGACATTCTAAATTAGTATGGGAGGCTACGGGGTGTAGGACATTAAAAGACTACCTCCTCATTTATTTGAGGTGTGATGTAGGATTACTGGCTGACATTTTTACACACCACAGGGCAATTCTAAATGATATATATTCTTTAGAATTGACACACTATTGCAGCCTCCCAGGGTACTCCTACGACTGCTTCCTGAAAAGTAGTAGAATATCGTTGGAGTTAAGTGCAGATGTGACGTTGCACAATCTCTTATCACAAAACATACGAGGGGGTTTTACAACTGCAGTTAGGAGTTATGTCAGAGCTAACAACCGCTATGTCAACCCATCTTTTAACCCCCAGGAGGATAGGTCTTCATTCTTACTTTATCTCGACTTTAACAGCCTCTATGGGAGTTGTATGACTAGGAAATTGCCCCATGGGGGGCTAAGGAGACTATCATCTGATGAGATGAACTCCTTCATTAGCGGGGGGAAGATAATGACAGAACAGCCTTTCTCTTCTAACAAAGGGTACTGGCTCTTAATTGACACCAAACTTTTAAGACCCGAAATAGCTAGACTAACAGACGATCTGCCCCTTTGTTTACACCATAGGGGAATAAGTATGGAGGATATCTCACCATTTAGTAGGGGACTTCTGGAAACAAATAACATCACACACCTCCCCCCCAAAAACATCAAACTGGTTGGAGATCATCTCCCCAAAAAACATTATTTCATATCTCTTCACCTTTTACAACTATTTATTGAGATAGGACTTGAAGTGGAAACAATACATGCAATTTACGAGTTCCACCAGTCAGATTTTATGGCAGAATTTGTTAACACCAACGTTAACAATAGAAATGCCTCCAGCAGTAATGATAGGAAAACACTCTTCAAATTACTGACGAACAGTGTTTTTGGTAAAACGCTACTGAATCCAGCTCGTTATGCCATTGACACCAAACTAGTGACTTCAGCTAGGGCCTTTTTACGAGAGGTGAAGAATCCCCGCTTTAAACGAATGGTGCATTTAGGCGACAATAAATTATTGTCTGTCAGTTCCAGACCATTCATTAAAATTACTCATCCTAATTACATTGGGTTCCAGATTCTTGAGCTAGCAAAATACAGCTTGTACCATTTTTGGTACAGGGTACTTAAGAACCACTATTCAGATAGGGTACAACTGGTGTATAGTGATACAGACAGTTTCATTTTCACCTTACTAGCTGAAGATGTCTTTAATGAGATGGGGAAAGAACCCCTTAGTTTGTGGATGGATACGAGTAATTTTCCTGAAACTCACCCCTTGTATGATCCTTCTAAAAAGGGTGTTTTAGGGCTGTTAAAGTCAGAGGTGTCAGATAAACACATCCTTGAAGTTGTGGCACTCAAGCCCAAAATGTATAATGTGCTTTTGCTTGACAATAAAAATTCCATCACCGCTAAGGGTATTCCCCGAGCTGTGCAAAGATCTTTAACACATAACCACTTTAAAGAGACCCTTCACAGTAATGGTGTAGTAAATACTTTTAATTACTCACAAATAAGAAACATAGGGGGGCAGATGGCAACCACATTCAATACTAAGAGGGGTTTAAGTGCATTTGATGATAAGCGCTTTTACCTAAATAAATACACTAGCCTAGCGTATGGTCACCCAGACATACCATCCGAGCCCCACCCCAACACCTCAGCCCAAGGAATGTCCACCGAGAGTGAAAGTGGTGACGTCATTGAACCACAAGGAGAGGAAGGACAACACCCCACCAGCGAGAGTGAACCCTATGACGTCAGCAGTCAGTCACCTGAGGGAGGCGCACTACATCCCATTCACTCTCTGGGAGATGATGAGTCATCATCTTCGTCCCAGGAGGAGGAGGAGGAGGGGGAGGAAGACCCCACAACGGACTTGTGGGCGAGAAGGAGAGGTCTTGTTAATAAATATTATGTGGGTGGAGATGACCTACAATACGACTATGTTTAACCCTATGTACTTTGATAATATAATCTATAAATCATCAGGATTATTTCTTTTTCTCCTTCTTTAAGTATAGAGGCTTAAAATATATCCAACTTAAAAACAACTAAGGGAGGCTGGTCCCTCTTACGGTACACTCAAGGTCATCAAGTATGAGGAGGGCTGGTGAGGGGGGACCGCCCCTACTGCGAGGATCCTGTTTTTACACCTGTCCCATAGGGGGAGGGGGGGGGGGTAACTACCGCTCACCTGAGTGTTTATTATACAAATATACTACCATACTTTTCTGTATAAATGAACATGAGCATGAACATAGCGACACATAATAGATACCTATCTTCACTATTTTACGATTGTTGCTGCCCCACACCTTGGGCGACCTAATATGGGGTGGCTCTAAGTGGCACCCCGCCTCTGATTTTCTTATCTGATTACCCTTCATAGGCAGCTACTTTACTGTAAATGAACATGATCATAGTGGCACATAATAGATACCTATCTTCACTGTTTTTTCGACTGCTACCACTCACACCTTGGGTGACCTAATATGGAGTGGCACTATGTGGCTCCCCGCTTCTGATTTTCTTATCTGATTACCCTACATAGCTGGCTCTATCTGGCATCAAATAATCTACTCAAACCCTTAACCTGTTCCCAGTTCTCTGTCATAACAAATTATATCCAAATACCTCACCTGGGAATCTTCCAAAATTTCGCTCAGGTACTTCCTTTACTTTCTGAGCACCTTGAGGTACCTCCCTTCCCTTTCCAGCGAACTGGAGACTCCCTACAGCACTCGTCTTCCAATACAACGAATGAGTTGGAAGTTTTTAGGACATTCGTAGGCGGCCTTGCCAAAGTCTTCTGAAGACCCCCTGTCCTTTGCGTCATTTCAAGGAGAGGACTTTGTAATACTGGTCTCCTCATTTGTTTCTTACTGGTGTTGTTTCAGCTGTCGTAGCTCCTCCCGTAGGGAATCCAACTCTGTTTTCAGAGCACCACATAGATTCATCAGTTCCTTCACTACACCTTCCATTATTACTATGATAGCTAAAATCGGAGCTCCAGGTAACACTCTCGCTGAATATCTGCAGGTCAATGAGCTTAGCAAATTTAAGCTTTGTTAATCTTTCTTCATATGGCAGGTTTCTAATTTGGGGGATTAACTTTGTCATCATACGCTGGACGCATTCTAATGAATGCCTACATACTATCCATTCTATAGTATGGCGACCAAAACTGGACTGCAAAATGTAGGCGATGAGTCACAATAACGTGGCTAAAGTATGTTGACCAGACCACACTTTTCGGTCCAGGACGGACCGAAACGTCGTCGTTCCTTCACCTTCTAGTGTGTGGTCTGGTATGCATAATGTAAATGGGGCCTAACCAGAGCAAGATATAGCTGAAGAACAACACCAGGTGTCTTATTACTAACGCTTCGATTAATAAATTTCAGTGTCCTATTTCCCTTATTACGAACATTTAGGCACTAATTTTTTTGGTTTTAAATTCTTACTAATCATAACTCCCAGATCCCTTTCGCAATCCAACTTAGCAATCTCAACACCATCTAGCTCGTTTCTTGTAACTCTATCATTACCTAGCCTCAGAACTTTACATTTCTCAGCATTAAACTGCATCTGTCAATCTTTTGACTATTTCAAAACCTTATTTAGATCGTCTTGAAGTGATAGTGAGTCTTTTTCGCGTTTATTTCCCTCCCGATTTTTGTTTCATTGGCAAATATGCAAATATTACTCCTCTAACCTGAATCTAAATCTTTTATATATATTATGAATAACAGAGGTCCCAGGACAGAGCCTTGAGGCACTCCACTTACAACATTTTCCCACTTTGACTTAACTCCATTTATACTAAATGAAAAGTGATAATGAGGATTATTATTCAAGTCTTCAGCAACGTTATTGTGACTCATCGTATGTATGTAGACATTAGGTTAATTGTTGCTAATAAAAAATTATGAAACATTTTTATTTTTATTTTTGTGTATAGGAACTCTTACAATATACACAAAATAATTTTCAAGTTACAAATGGCATTTACCACATGTCAAAAGGCATGCGCGCCTAGTCATGTGTGTAATGAAAATAACTGGTTCTTGTAGCTTTTGTTATTGTGCATAATTTATAGTTGAAATGATCACTTTATGATAAACATAATCTTTCACAATGAATAATGTATATGAAACAAACATTATTCAATTAATTGAATAGTCTAATTCAATTACACACGAACAATTCGTTATATATGTATGGAATTTGTAAACGAAGTCGTAGAATGCCAGGGGTTAACAGTGACAGACAAATCCCCCGAAAAACGTTCGGATTTTCTTAGCAGTTCTCGTAGAATTTGAGCAACACATCTTCCACTCTACAAGAATATGTGTGGCATTACAGGCTGACCTGTAAACAAATAAACATTATACATCTTTTAACTGCTTTAATACAAAAAAAATCATGTAATAATATTCTATATTCATAAATTCTTTAGCAGGTGTTACATATAGCAGTTAAATTTTAACATTTATATCTAACTATATATAAGAACATAAGAAGAAAGGCAACTGCAGAAGGCCTATTGGCCCATACGAGGCAGCTCCTATTAATAACTCAGGACAGAGCCTTGAGGTACTCCACTAACAACATTTTCCCACCCTCACTTAACCCCATTTATACTAACTCTCTGTTTCCTTTGGAATAGCCATGCCCTAATCCAACTTAATATAGCACCCCCAATACCATGAGCCTCTGTTTTTTTAATCAGTCTTTCAGGTGGCACTGTATCAAAAGCTTTGCTAAAGTCAAGGTACACAGCATCACAATCCTTACCACTATCAACTGCCTCAACTATGCTGGAATAAAAAGTTAGCAAATTTGTTAAACATGAACGGCCATTTGTAAAACAATGTTGAGACTCATTTATTAATTTATGTTTTTCAAGATGAAGACGAATTGTATTTGCAATTATCGATTTAAGTTACCTTCCCACAATAGACGTTAGGTTAATTGGCCGATAGTTTGACGCAAGTGATCTATCTCCTTTCTTAAAAATTGGTACCACATTAGCTACCTTCCATGACTCTGGCACTCTGCCTAACTCTATTGATTTATTAAATATGAACATAAGAACATAAGAACAAAGGTAACTGCAGAAGGCCTATTGGCCCATTCGAGGCAGCTCCTATCTATAACCCCCCAATCCCACTCATATTCTTGTCCAACCCGCGCTTGAAACAATCGAGGGACCCCACCTCCACCACGTTACGCGGCAATTGGTTCCACAAATCAACAACCCTGTTACTGAACCAGTATTTACCCAAGTCTTTCCTAAATCTAAACTTATCCAATTTATACCCATTGTTTCGTGTTCTGTCTTGTGTTGATATTTTTAATACCCTATTAATATCCCCCCTGTTATGTCCATTCATCCACTTGTAAACCTCTATCATGTCACCCCTAACTCTTTGCCTTTCCAGTGAATGCAACTTAAGCTTTGTTAATCTTTCTTCATATGAAAGATTTCTAATTTGGGGAATTAACTTAGTCATCCTACGTTGGACACGTTCAAGTGAATTTATATCCTTTCTATAATACGGCGACCAAAACTGAACTGCATAATCTAAATGGGGCCTAACCAGAGCAAGATATAGCTTACGAACCACACCAGGAGTCTTGTTACTAACGCTTCGATTAATAAATCCCAGTGTCCTATTCGCCCTATTACGAACATTCATGCATTGATCCTTTTGCTTTAAATTCTTACTAATCATAACTCCCAGATCTCTTTCGCAATCCGACTTCACAATCTCAACACCATCTAGCTCGTATCTTGTAATTCTATCATTATCTAGCCTCAGAACTTTACATTTATCAGCATTAAACTGCATTTGCCAATCCTTTGACCATTTCAAAACCCTATCTAGATCAACTTGAAGTGATAGTGAGTCCTCCTCCGAATTAATTTCCCTACCGATTTTCGTATCCTCGGCAAATTTGCAAATGTTGCTACTCAAACCTGAATCTAAATCATTTATATATATTATAAACAACAGAGGTCCCAGGACAGAGCCCTGAGGTACTCCACTAACAACACTATCCCACTCTGACCTAACCCCATTTATACTACCTCTCTGTTTCCTTTGGAATAGCCATGCCCTAATCCAACTTAATATAGCACCCCCAATACCATGAGCTTCTATTTTTTTAATTAGTCTTTCATGTGGCACTGTATCAAAAGCTTTGCTAAAGTCAAGGTACACAACATCACAATCCTTACCACTATCAACTGCCTCAACTATGCTGGAATAAAAAGTTAGCAAATTTGTTAAACATGAACGGCCATTTGTAAAACCATGTTGCGACTCATCTATTAATTTATGTTTTCAAGATGGAGACGAATTGTATTTGCAGTTATTGATTCAAGTAACTTTCCCACAATAGACGTTAGGCTAATTGGCCGATAGTTTGACGCAAGTGATCTATCTCCTTTCTTAAAAATTGGTACCACATTAGCTACCTTCTATGACTCTGGCACTCTGCCTGACTCTATTGATTTATTAAATATGGTAGACAGTGGCTCGGAAAGCTCCTCTTTGCATTCTTTAAGCACCCTGGCAAACACTTCATCCGGCCCTGGGGATTTGTTTGGTTTTAGTTTTTCTAATTGTTTAATTACATCCTCCCTGGTAACTGCTAAACTAGTCAACCTGTCCTCATCCCCACCCACAAAGACTTGTTCGGCTGAAGGCATATTGTTAAGTTCTTCTTTAGTAAATACAGATATAAAATATTTGTTAAAAATACTACTCATCTCCTTGTCATTATCCGTTATTTGACCTGTCTCAGATTTTAATGGACCTATCCTTTCCCTAGTCTTAGTTAGATATAACTGAAAAAAACCTTTAGGATTTGACTTTGCTTGCTCTGCTATGCGAACTTCATAGTTTCTTTTTGCTTTCCTAATCTCTTTTTTAACATTTCTAACCAGTTGTATGAATTCCTGTTCTAACCTGACTTCCCCATTCTTAATCCTTTTGTACCAAGCTCTCTTTTTACCTATAAGGTTCTTTAAATTATTTGTTATCCACTTTGGGTCATTAGTATTCGATCTATTCAATTTGTATGGTATACTACGTTCCTGTGCTTTGTTTAGAATATTCTTAAATAAGTTATATATTAAATCCACATCGAAATCCTCTTTTACGTCACCTATCGCTGGGTTCATGTCTCGCTCCTAGACCGGCCCACACCCCATACCCAAGACTTTCCAATCTATTTGACCCAAAAAATTTCTTAGGCTATTAAAATCAGCTTTTCGAAAATCTGGCACTTTAACAGAATTTTCTCCTACAGGTCTATTCCATTCTATGCTAAATCTGATTACTTTGTGATCACTGTTCCCTAGCTCACTCCCTATTTCGATGTCATTAATTTGTGTTTCCCTGTTAGTTAACACTAAATCTAAAATATTATTTTCCCGCGTTGGTTCCTTAATGTGTTGCGTAAGAAAGCAATCGTAAGTTAATTCTAAAAAATCTTCTGCTTCACTATTCCCTGTTTTGTTCACCCAGTTTATTCCACTAAAATTAAAGTCACCCATGACATAAATACTGTTAGATCTAGATGCTCTAGATATTTCATCCCATAGATGCTTTGCTTCCATTCTGTCTGAATTTGGTGGCCTATATATAACTCCTATTATAATATTATTTGCTTTTTCGTTTAATTCTATCCAAATAGTTTTTGTGTGTGGCTCAGTTTTGATTCCCTCTTTGAGACTACATTTCAAATTGTCCCTAACATATATGGCTACTCCCCCTCCTCGTCTAATATATCTATCTGTATGAAATAGTTTAAATCCATTTATTTTATATTCAGCTAATAGTTCTCTATTTTCTACATTCATCCACGTTTCGGTAAGTGCAATAATATCTATTTTTTCTGTGCAGACAAGAGCATTTAATTCATTTATTTTATTTCTTAGACTTCTACTGTTAGTGTAATATACACTAAGTGAATTGTTATTTTGAGGCCCTTTTCTTTCCCTGATCATTTTGCCAATTCTTTTCTCCCACGAACACATACTTTTATTACCTCCTTCCTCCAAATCAATTCCCATACCTCTATCTACTAACAGTTTAAACCCAAACAAACACCTCTAACCACTGGTTCCAACGAGTTCGCAACAGCAACAACCCCAGCCCTCGATAGATGCACCCCATCACGAGCATACATTTCATTTCTTCCATAGAAGTGTTCCCAGTTGTCTATGAAAGATATTGCATTTGATTTGCAATATCTTTCCAGCCGGCAATTGACACCAAGTGCCCTCGACATCCATTCATTTCCCACTCCCTTTCTTGGAAGAATGCCACATATGATTGGGATTCCTCTCTTGCTCCTAACTAATTCAATGGCTGTCCTGAATCTCTGTATTTGTTCCTCACTCCTAACTCGCCCAACATCATTACCCCCTGCAGACAGTATGGTAGACAGTAGCTCAGAAAGCTCCTCTTTGCTTTTTTTAAGCACCCTAGCAAACACTTCATCCGGCCCTGGGGATTTGTTTGGTTTTAGTTTTACTATTTATTTAATTACATCCTCCCTGGTAACTGCTAAACTAGTCAACCTGTCCTCGTCCCCACCAACACAGATTTGTTCGGCTGTAGGCATATTGTTAAATTCCTCTTTAGTAAATACAGATATAAAAATGCTACGCATCTCCTCGTCATTACCCGTTATTTGACCAGTCTCAGTTCTTAATGGACCTATCCTTTCCCTAGTCTTAGTTCGATATAACTGAAAAAAAACTTTAGGATTTGTCTTCGCTTGCCCTGCTATGCGAACTTCATAGTTTCTTTTTGCTTTCCTTATGAAAGAAATTAATGGACATAACACAGGGGATATTAATAGGGTATTAAAAGTATCAACACAAGAGAGAACACGAAACAATGGGTATAAATTGGATAAATTAAGATTTAGGAAAGACTTGGGTAAATACTGGTTCGGTAACAGGGTTGTTGATTTGTGGAACCAATTACCGCGTAACGTGGTGGAGGTGGGGTCCCTCGATTGTTTCAAACGTGGGTTGGACAAGTATATAAGTGGGATTGGGTGGTTACAAATAGGAGCTGGCTCGTATGGGCCAATAGGCCTTCTGCAGTTGCCTTTGTTCTTATATTCTATATTGAGCTGGATTGGGGCGTGGCTGTACCAGGGGAAACATAAGAACAAAGGTAACTGCAGAGGGCCTATTGGCCCATACGAGGCAGCTCCTATTATAACCACCGAATGAGAAGGAGATAGTAATAGAACATAAGAACATAAGAACAAAGGTAACTGCAGAAGGCCTATTGGCCCATACGAGGCAGCTCCTATTCTATAACCACCCAATCCCACTCATATACTTGTCCAACCCGTGCTTGAAACAATCGAGGGACCCCACCTCCACAATGTTACGCGGCAATTGGTTCCACAAATCAA
The DNA here is from genome assembly GCF_040958095.1 of Procambarus clarkii. Classification (NCBI taxonomy): domain Eukaryota; kingdom Metazoa; phylum Arthropoda; class Malacostraca; order Decapoda; family Cambaridae; genus Procambarus; species Procambarus clarkii. The sequence goes on from NC_091234.1 coordinate 10,400,838, forward strand.
CAACCCTGTTACTGAACCAGTATTTACCCAAGTCTTTCCTAAATCTAAACTTATCCAATTTATATCCATTGTTTCGTGTTCTGTCCTGTGTTGATACTTTTAATACCCTATTAATATCCCCCCGGTTATGTCCATTCATCCACTTGTAAACCTCTATCATGTCACCCCTAACTCTTCGCCTTTCCAGTGAATGCAACTTAAGCTTTGTTAATCTTTCTTCATATGAAAGATTTCTAATTTGGGGAATTAACTTAGTCATCCTACGCTGGACACGTTCAAGTGAATTTATATCCATTCTATAATATGGCGACCAAAACTGAACTGCATAATCTAAATGGGGCCTAACTAGAGCAAGATATAGCTTGAGAACCACACCAGGTGTCTTGTTACTAACGCTGCGATTAATAAATCCAAGTGTCCGATTTGCCTTATTACGAACATTTATGCATTGATCCTTTTGTTTTAAATTCTTACTAATCATAACTCCCAGATCCCTTTCGCAATCCGACTTCGCAATCACAACACCATCTAGCTCGTATCTTGTAACTCTATCATCATTACCTAACCTCAGAACTTTACATTTATCAGCATTAAACTGCATCTGCCAATCCTTAGACCATTTCAAAACCCTATCTAGATCAACTTGAAGTGATAGTGAGTCCTCCTCCGAATTAATTTCCCTACCGATTTTCGTATCATCGGCAAATTTGCAAATGTTGCTACTCAAACCTGAATCTAAATCATTTATATATATTATAAACAACAGAGGTCCCAGGACAGAGCCTTGAGGCACTCCACTTACAACATTTTCCCACTCTGACTTGATTCCATTTATACTAACTCTCTGTTTCCTTTGGTATAGCCATGCCCTAATCCAGCTTAATATAGCACCCCCAATACCATGAGACTCTATTTTTTTAATCAGTCTTTCATGTGGCACTGTATCAAAAGCTTTGCTAAAGTCAAGGTATACAACATCGCAATCCTTACCACTATCAACTGCCTCAACAATGCTAGAATAAAAAGATAACAAATTTGTTAAACATGAACGGCCATTTATAAAACCATGTTGCGACTCAATTATTAATTTATGTTTTTCAAGATGAAGACGAATTTTATTTGCTATTATAGATTCGAGTAACTTTCCCACAATAGACGTTAGGATAATTGGTCGATAGTTAGACGCAAGTGATCTATCTCCTTTCTTAAAAACTGGTATCACATTAGCAACTTTCCAAAACTCTGGCACTCTGCCTGACTCTATTGATTTATTAAATATGGTTGACAGTGGGTCACAAAGCTCCTCTTTGCATTCTTTAAGCACCCTAGCAAACACTTCATCCGGCCCTGGGGATTTGTTTGGTTTGAGTTTTACTATTTGTTTAAGAACATCCTCCCTGGTAACTGCTAAACTCGTCAACCTGTCCTCGTCCCCACCCACATAGACTTGTTCGGCTGAAGGCATATTGTTAAGTTCCTGTTTAGTAAATACAGATACAAAATATTTATTAAAAATACTACTCATCTCTTCATCACTATCTGTTATTTGACCTGTCTCAGTTTTTAATGGACCTATCCTTTCCCTAGTCTTAGTACGATATAACTGAAAAAACCCTTTAGGATTTGTCTTTGCTTGCCCTGCTATGCGAACTTCATAGTTTCTTTTTGCTTTCCTTATCTCTTTTTTAACATTTCTAACCAGTTGTACGAATTCCTGTTCTAAAGTGACCTCCCCATTTTTAATCCTTTTGTACCAAGCTCTCTTTTTACCTATAAGGTTCTTCAAATTCTTTGTTATCCACTTTGGGTCATTAGTATACGATCTATTCAATTTGTATGGTATACTACGTTCCTGTGCTTTGTTTAGAATATTCTTAAATAAGTTATATATTGAATCCACATCGAAATCCCCATTTAAGTCACCTATCGCTGGGTTCATGTCTCGCTCCAAGACCGGCCCACACCCCATACCCAAGCCTTTCCAATCAATTTGACCCAAAAAATTTCTTAGGCTATTAAAATCAGCTTTTCGAAAATCTGGCACTTTAACAGAATTTTCTCCTACTGGTCTATTCCATTCTATGCTAAATCTGATTTCTTTGTGATCACTGCTCCCTAGCTCACTCCCTATTTCGATGTCATTAATTTGCGTTTCCCTGTTAGTTAACACTAAATCTAAAATATTATTTTCCCGTGTTGGTTCCTTAATGTGTTGCGTAAGAAAGCAATCGTCAATTAATTCTAGAAAATCTTCTGCTTCACTATTCCCTGTTTTGTTCAACCAGTTTATTCCGCTAAAATTAAAGTCACCCATGACATAAATACTGTTAGATCTAGATGCTCTAGATATTTCATCCCATAGATGCTTTGCTTCCATTCTGTCTAAATTTGGTGGCCTATATATTACTCCTATTATAATATTATTAGCTTTTTCGTTTAATTCAATCCAAATAGTTTCTGTGTGTGGCTCTGTTTTGATTCCCTCTTTGAGACTACATTTCAAATTGTCCCTAACATATATGGCTACTCCACCTCCTCGTCTAATATATCTATCTGTGTGAAATAGTTTAAATCCATATATTTGATATTCAGCTAATAGTTCTCTATTTTCTACATTCATCCACGTTTCGGTAAGTGCAATAATATCTATTTTTTCTGTGCAGACAAGAGCATTTAATTCGTTAATTTTATTTCTTAGACTTCTACTGTTAGTGTAATATACCCTAAGTGAATTGTTATTTTGCGGACCTACCTCTTTCCCTGATCGTTTTGCCAATTCCTTTCTCCCACAAACACATACTTTTATTACCTCCTTCCTCCAAATCAATTCCCATACCTCTATCTACTAACAGTTTAAACCCAAACAAACACCTCTAACCACTTCTTCTAGCGAGTTCGCAACAGCAACAACCCCAGCTCTCGATAGATGCACCCCATCACGAGCATACATTTCATTTCTTCCATAGAAGTGTTCCCAGTTGTCTATGAAAGATATTGCATTTGATTTGCAATATCTTTCCAGCCGGCAATTGACACCAAGTGCCCTCGATATCCATTCATTTCCCACTCCCTTTCTTGGAAGAATGCCACATATGATCGGGATTCCTCCCTTGCTCCTAACTAACTCTATGGCTGTTTTATACCTCTGAATCAGTTCCTCACTCCTGACTCGACCAACATCATTTCCTCCCACGCTAATGCAAATAATGGGATTGTTCCCATTACCAGCCATAATATCATTCATGTTGTTTATAATATCACCAATGCCAGCTCCGGGATAGCAAACCCTTAACCTGTTCCCCCTATCTCTAGCACAAAACGTTCTATCCAAATACCTTATCTGGGAATCTCCCACAACTAATGTTTGCTTAGGTACTTCCTTTACTTTCTGAGGGGCCTGCGCTTCCTTTCTCTTCGTTGCTTTCCCTTTTGCGCGATCCACAGTCTCTCCAAAAAATAAGAAAAGAAATATCAAGAATAAGAAATATCAAGGCTATATTCCAAAAATATAGGAATAAGAAAAGGATATCAAGGGAACGTAAGAGAAAAACAATGAACAGAAAAAAGAGAGAAAAGAGAAAATAAAGGAAAGAGAAAGAAAGGTAAAGATAAATGGAAGGGTAAGCTTATGTTAGGTCACGTTTGTTAGAATGATTAGAGCATTTGAGTATATACTGTGAAAGGGAAGAGTTCACAGCAACAAAGACAGGATTCAAGTTCATGTTGGGTACATTGTGTATTATTCAACAAGACGGCGTCTGTGTAGAGTAGAGGCAGGAAAGATTATTTTGGAGGAAGACCAATCAATACGATGATTAGAATCCCTCATATGACAGAAGAGAACATTGTTAGTGTCTGCAGACTTAACACTTCTCTTGTGTTCTTTAAGTCTGTCATTCGGTGTACGGCCAGTTTCGCCAAAGTATTGGAGAGGACAAAGACGAACAGGAAATAGAGTAGAAACCGGCAGCGTTAGAAGCAGGAGGAGCAGTGTGAACTAGATTGCTACGAAGTGTGTTAGTTTGTCGAAAGGCGAGCTTTATGTCAAGAGGACGAAAGGTATTGGTAAAAGTTTTGAGTTCAGATATGAATGGAAGGCATAGTACAGTGCTACTAGTGTTGGAAGCAGGTATAGGATGAATGAAATTTCGTTTAGCTTGAGAGTAGGCACATTGATGAAATGCAAAGGGTAACCAAGGCGAAAGAATGATTTGCAGATAAAGGCAATTTCAGAATCAAGAAACTAAGGGTCGCTGATGCGTAGACCGCAGAGGAAGAGAGACACAAGGACACTTTTCTAGACAGAAGGAGGATGGTTGGAAAAGAAGTGAATGTACATGCCACTATGCATGGGTTTGCGATAGACCAGAGAAAGAGAACCAGACACAGAGCTGTGAACGAGAACGTCAAGAAAAGGAAGGAGGGAATTAGATTCCCACTCAACTTTGAAATGGATAGAAGGAGCCAGATTGTTAACAGAGGAGAGGAAAGGCTGGAAAAGACTAAGGTCATGAGGCCATAAAGCAAAAATGTCATCAACATAGCGAAGCCAGAGAGAGGGATGAGTAGCAATAGAAGGAAGAAGAACAGTTACGAAGTATTCCATGTAGAAATTAGCTAGCAAGAACAGGGGAGAGAGGGGAACCAAGTTTGAGTGTATTATTTACCGTTGAAAGAGAAAGAGTTAGAGTCAACACAGAGTCTAATGAATTCGTGGAAAACGTCAGTGGGAAGCGGGAGAGGAAGAAGGCCCTCAGACGCCTTCTGTCTAAGGAAAGAGAGAACGTCATCGAGCAGAACATTAGTGAACAGAGAGTCGACATCAAGGCTAAGCATCTTACAAGAGGGTTGCAGGCGCAGTGTTTCTATGAAGTCCTGAGAGTGACGAAGGTGGGCAGGGGAAAAAGTGCCAAGGTAAGGCGTCAGAGTTTTAGCGATCCAGAAGATAAGAGGATAGCTGACAGCAACCCGTCCTCTAAAAAAAAAACGTCACTTTTCGCTCGTATGCGCGCTATGGCCAAATTTGGACGTAATTTGAAATGAAATCGACTCACAAAAGTGACGTTCTGTTCCGTTTTCTATTTGAGTCGTCCGGCGTACGCACAGAGGTTATAAAAGGACACTTTAAATTAACGTTTTTCATAACGTTTTGAAACTTTATGAGAATTTCCTGCCCACCTAACCTATCAGAGGACCCTTAACTTACTGTTGTTGAAAAAAATTCCCTTTTTTTCAAATTACGTCCAAATTCGACTATACAGGCAAACGGCCAAAAGCAACGTTATTTTTAAGAGGACAGGTTGGACAGAGCCCCGTGAAGAAATGATAGGATGAAGAGGAACACCAGGTTTATGAGTCTTAGGAAGACCATAGAAATAAGGAAGAGTAGGGCAGATGACACGGAAACGTTTAATGAGATCAAAGTCAGGAGGACAAAGACTAGATAGCAATCTTAGTTTGCGGTTAAAGGAAGTTTTGAGGCGATCCAAAGGGTTAGAAGTCAGAGGAGCATAAGTGCGAAAGTCAGAGAGCAAGACATCTGCTTTTCGGAGGTAGTCCTCACGGTCAAGGACAACCACTGAATTGCCTTTGTCGGAAGGAAGGATAAGAATAGAGTTGTTAGATTTCATGGAGGTAAGGACAAGCTGGAAACGACGAGGAAGGTGGTGATTTTTAGAAAACAAGCTGTCAAGAACGAGGATAAGGGCCCCTCTAGAGGCAGACACGCCCAAAAGAGTACTAGAGTAAGAATTGACAAACCTGTCAAAGGAACTAATGAGGTCAATGCCACAGCATGGGCCAGGGGAAGTAGCAAAATAAAGACCAAGGCCAAGAAGTTTTTGCTAGTGCTTAGAAAGAAGGGTGGATGAAACACCTGAATCTAAATGATTTATATATATTATAAACAACAGGGGACCCAAGACAGAGCCTTGAGGGACTCCACTTACAACATTTTCCCACTCTGACTTAACCCCATTTATACTAACACTCTGTTTCCTTTGGTATAGCCATGCCCTAATCCATCTTAATATAGAACCCCCCAATGCAATGAGCCTCTATCATTTTAATCAGTTATTCATGTGGCACTGTATCAAAAGCTTTGCTAAAGTCAAGGTACACAACATTGCAAATCTTACCACTATCAACTGCCTCAACTAAGCTGGAATAAAAAGATAGCAAATTTCTTAAACATGAACGTCCATTTGTAAAACCATGTTGTGACTCGTTTATTAATTTATGCTTTTCAAGATGAAAACGAATGTTATTTGCAATTAGCGATTCAAGTAACTTTCTCACAATAGACGTTAGGTTAATTGGCCGATAGTTTGACGCAAGTGACCTATCTCCTTTCTTAAAAATTGGTACCACATTAGCAACCTTCCACGACTCTGGCACTCTGCTTAACTTTAATGATTTATTAAATATGGTAGACAATAGATCGCAAAGCTCCTCTTCGCATTCTTTAAGCATCCTCATGCATGAAGCCAGTCGGCCGAGCGGACAGCACGCTGGACTTGTGATCCTGTGGTCCTGGGTTCGATCCCAGGCGCCGGCGAGAAACAATGGGCAGAGTTTCTTTCACCCTATGCCCCTGTTACGTAGCAGTAAAATAGGTACCTGGGTGTTAGTCAGCTGTTACGGGCTGCTTCCTGGGGGGTGGTGGCCTGGTCGAGGACCGGGCCGCGGGGACACTTAAAAGCTCCGAAATCATCTCAAGATAACCTCAAGATAGATCCTGGCAAACACTTCATCCGGCCCTGGGGATTTGTTTGGTTTGAGTTTTACTATTTGTTTAATAATGTCATCCCTGGTAACTGTTAGACTATAGTCAACCTGTCCTCGTACCCACCCACATAGACCTGTTTGGCTGAAGGCATAGTGTTAAGGTCCTCCTTAGTAAATACAGAGATAAAATATTTATTAAAAATACTACTCATCTCCTCGTCATTATCCGTTATCTGACCTGTCTCGGTTTTTAATAGACCTATCCTTTCCCTAACCTTTGTTCGATGTAACTGAAAAAAAACTTTAGGATTTGCCTTTGCTTGGCCTGCTATACGAACTTCATAGTTTCTTTTTACTCTCCTTATCTCTTTTTTAACATTTCTAACCAGTTGTGGGAATTCTTGTTCTGAACTGACTTCCCCATTCTTAATCCTTTTGTACCAAGCTCTCTTTCTACCCATAAAAATTTTCAGATCCTTTGTTATCCATTTCGGGTCATTTGTATTGATCTATTCAATTTATAAAGTATATTTCTTTCCTGAGCTTTACTTAGAATATTTGTAAATAATTTATATTTTGAATCCAAATCGACATCCTCCTTTACATCACACATCGCTGAGTTCACGTCTTGCTCCAAGACCGGCCTTCCCCTATGCCCAAGACTTTCCAATCTATTTGCCCCAAAACAATCTATTTGCCCCAAAAAACATGCGTCTGTAAGATACGTATAGGAGATGTAAGAGACATACGTGTGTAAGAGACGTATAGGAGACGTAAGAGATATACGTCTGTAATAAACATATAGAAGACGTAAGAGACATACGGCTGTAGGAGGCGTATAAGAGACGTAACAGACATTCGCCTGTATCTAACACAGGGTAGCCAAGATGGCCGTATGACTCGTCAGCTAGCGGCAATTCCCAGACCATAAGGAAACTATTTCCTTAACATACATACACATATATAATCTAAGTGCATTTATTTATTGTATAAACTCGCAATAAGAAAGAATAGAAAAAAGATAAATAGGAGAGAAGTGTAATGAGAAAGGGAAAGAGAGAGTAAGAGTGTGGACGAGAAACAGCTCCATCTGTGGCCGGGAGTTCCGCCTGGTGATCCATCACAACCCATTGACAAAATGGAAGCAGGGATAGATTTTGTCCATATCCCTCAGGGTTTTGTGGTGGGTCAGATGTCCACGACCGCCGCCTCTTCTTCCTCCACATTCTTGTACATTTACCAGTATTATTGCTAGCTGTATTCACTTAGTTGTGCTTGCGGGGGTTGAGCTCTGCTCCTTCGGCCCGCCTCTCAACTGTCAATCAATCAACTGTTACTAACTATTTTTACTAACACACGCACGCACGCACGCACACGCGCGCACACACACACACACACACACACACACACACACACACACACACACACACACACACACACAAACACAAACACACACACACACACACACACACACACACACACACACACACACACACACACACACACACACACACACACACACACACACACTACGAGGCGGGGCCTTGTAGCCTGGTGGATAGCGCGCAGGATTCGTAATTTTGTGGCGCGGGTTCGATTCCCGCACGAGGCAGAAACAAATGGGCAAAGTTTCTTTCACCCTGAATGCCCCTGTTACCTAGCAGTAAATAGGTACCTAGGAGTTAGTCAGCTGTCACGGGCTGCTTCCTGGTGTGTGTGTGTGTGTGTGTGGTGTGAAAAAAAAAAAAAAAAAAAAAAAAGTAGTTAGTAAACAGTTGATTGACAGTTGAGAGGCGGGCCGAAAGAGCAAAGCTCAACCCCCGTAAAAACACAACTAGTAAACACACACACACACACACACTCGCCCCCCAGACACCCCCCAGTTCCCCCCAGACCCCCGGTGAAAGGGGGAACTCTGACACCCGAGTTTCCAAAAAGAGTCTCAAGGTTTGGTACACCAATGCTGATGGGGTAGCCAATAAAGCAGAAGAGATAAAAGAAAGAGTTAGTGAGGCAGACCCAGATATAGTGGCAATAGTGGAAACTAAAATAAATGGCATGATCTTGGATGCAATCTTTCCAGAGGGTTACCAGGTGATAAGAAAAGAAAGGACACAGAGACAGGGAGGAGGAGTGGTACTCCTAATAAAGCAGAAATGGAAGTTTGATGAGCTGGAAAATCCGGGTACGAATGAAAGCACGAGCTTCATACATGGAACTCTGACAGTGGATGTGAAGAAGATTGTAATCTTGATACTCTACAATCCCCCACCAAACAGTAGAAGGCCCAGGCAGGAGTACGAGGACAGCAATAAGACATGTATAGATGAACTGCAGAGGGTAGCAACTATAGCGCATAGAATGAGAGCGAAGCTGCTGGTCATGAGGGACCTAAATCACGGAGAGATAGATTGGGAAACGAGGAATCCCCATGGCGGGGAGGAGACCTAGGAAGCGAAGCTGGTAGACGTTATTGACAGGAATTTCCTAACACAGCATGTGAAGGAAGATACTAGGGAAAGAGGAGGGGATACGGATAAGCCTATAAGATCTCACTTTCACCCAGAATGTAGAAGACATCGAGCAGTTGGAACATGAAATACCACTAGGAGCCAGTGACCATTGTGTCCTAGTCTTTGACTACATGATGGAGCTTAAAATTGTGACCAAAGGACAAGAGGTCCGGGAAAGGAGACTTGATTACAGAAAAGGGGACTACAGAAGGATAAGGGACAACCTGGGAGAAGTGCAGTGGGATGAAGAACTTAGAGGAAAAACAGTGCAATGTATGATGAACCAAGTCATATGGAAATGCAAGGAGGCTGAAGAGAGATTTATTCCAACAGTAAAGGAAAAAAGCAGGAGGGAATATAATAACCCATGGTTTAATAGACAATGTCAGGAAGCAAAGGTGAAAAGCAGGAGGGAGAGGAGGAAGTACAGAAGACAAAGGACAGAGGACAACAGGATTAGATGTAACAGAGCTAGGAATGATTACATTAACATAAGACGAGTGTTGGAAAGAAATTATGAGAATGATATTGCGATCAAAGCGAAAAAGCAACCTAAATTACTACATAGCCATATAAGAAGGAAGATGTCGGTAAATGACCAAGTGACAAGACTGAGGAAAACAGAAGGGGCATATACAGAAAGCGACAAGGAAATCTGTGAGGTACTGAATGCAAGTTTCCATGGAGTGTTCACAACCGAGCCTGAGCAGCTCCCATTGTTAGAAGCGATTACCCTAGATGAAAGACTATCAGATATAGAGGTGACAGCAGAAGAGGTAATGAAACAGTTGACAACACTGGATGCAAATAAAGCTGTTGGACCAGACAAAGTATCACCGTGAATACTTAAAGAAGCAGCGCAGGCCCTCAGCGTGCCTCTGGCAATGATCTTTAATGAGTCACTTATGTCGGGTGAATTGCCCAGTAGCTGGAAGGAGGCAAATGTCGTACCGATTTTCAAGAAAGGTGATAGGGAGGAGGCACTTAACTACAGACCCGTATCACTGACAAGCATCCCCTGCAAAATACTTGAAAGAATAATTAGGCTAAGACTTGTTGAGCACCTGGAGAGCATTGGGATTGTAAACAAGTACCAACATGGGTTCTGGGCGGGGAAATTATGCCTAACAAACCTTTTAGAATTCTATGATAAAGTAACAAGGATAAGGCAGGACAGAGAAGGCTGGGCAGACTGCATATTTCTTGACTGCCAAAAGGCCTTTGATACAGTACCGCACATGAGACTGCTATACAAACTTGAGAGGCAGGCAGGAGTAAGCGGAAAGGCCCTAGCATGGGTGAAGAACTACCTAACAGGAAGGAGCCAGAGGGTAATGGTAAGGGGCGAGAAGTCGGACTGGCGAACAGTAACAAGTGGAGTACCTCAAGGATCGGTGCTGGGACCAATCCTCTTTCTAATTTACGTAAATGATATGTTTACAGGAGTGGAATCATACATGTCAATGTTTGTGGATGACGCAAAATTAATGAGAAGAGTTGTGACAGACGAGGATTGTAGGATCCTCCAAGAGGACTTAAACAGATTGCAGAGATGGTCAGGGAAATGGCTACTGGAGTTTAACACCAGTAAATGTAAAGTTATGGAAATGGGATCAGGTGATAGGAGACCAAAGGGACAGTACACAATGAAGGGGAACAGCCTACCTGTAACGATTCGAGAAAGAGACCTGGGAGTGGATGTGACACCTAATCTAACTTCTGAGGCACATATAAATAGGATAACGACAGCAGCGTACTCTACACTGGCGAAAATTATAACTTCATTCAGAAACCTAAATGAGGAGGCTTTACACTGCCTACGTGAGACCCGTCTTAGAGTATGCTGCGCCATCATGGAGCCCCCACCTGAAGAAACACATAAGGAAACTGGAGAAGGTTCAGAGGTTTGCGACGAGGCTTGTCCCAGAGTTACGAGGGATGAGATATGAAGAGCGTCTGAGGGAACTGAACCTTACGACACTAGAGAAAAGAAGGGAGAGAGGGGATATGATAGGGACATATAAAATACTCAGGGGAGTTGACAAAGTGGAAATAAATGAAATGTTCACACGTAATAATAACAGAACGAGGGGACATGGGTGGAAACTGGAAACTCAGATGAGTCACAGAGATGTTAGGAAGTTTTCATTCAGCGTGAGAGTAGTGGAAAAATGGAATGCACTTGGGGAACAGGTTGTGGAAGCAAACTCTATTCATACTTTTAAAATTAGGTATGATTGGGAAATGGGACAGGAGTCATTGCTGTAAACAACCGATAGCTGGAAAGGCGGGATCCAAGAGTCAATGCTCGATCCTGCAAGCACAAATAGGTGAGTACACATACACACACACACACACACACACACACACACACACACACACAGGGGCCTCGTAGCCTGGTGGATAGCGCGCAGGATTCGTAATTCTGTGGCGCGGGTTCGATTCCCGCACGAGGCAGAAACAAATGGGCAAAGTTTCTTTCACCCTGAATGCCCCTGTTACCTAGCAGTAAATAGGTACCTGGGAGTTAGTCAGCTGTCACGGGCTGCTTCCTGGGGGGGGTGTGTGTGTGGTGTGAAAAAAAAAGTAGTTAGTAAACAGTTGATTGACAGGAGAGGCGGGCCGAAAGAGCAAAGCTCAACCCCCGTAAAAACACAACTAGTAAACACACACACACACACACATATATATTTATACATCAATATAACCATTATTGGCATAATATATATAATAATAATACGGAGTTTACTTACAGTTGTCGCAAAAGTAGCTCTGACATCGCTTGAAACGGATATCGTAATGTCCTGGGGATGGATTATAGCACTTGTAACAGAGTAGGTGACATTGATAATTGGGGCTATAAATGTAGGTACGAGTACACTTTTCGCAAACCGCTGTATGTTCCCCCTCCATGATGCAGATGCTAAGCAGCAGTGTGAACTGATCAACTCCCAGCGGTAGACTAGCGGGGATCCATGTTATAACCACTAATAGATGTGAAGGATTACAGCGACCATAATAATAATGAAGATGATCTTGTTGATGTTGATGTTGTTGTTGTACAGTAATAAACTATCCTCTATTCACCTATATTTAGGTTTGGCTAAGAGCTGTAAAAGATACTGCTGGAGATAGAGGTAGAGGAAACCACAATCTCATTACAGGATGGTGAGACCCTGGCTTACTAACGTAAGGAAGAGCGAGAGAGAGAACCTTATGCTCCCCCCTAACTAAGCTCATTTAGTTCTATGCCTTAGTATGCTGGGAAAGTCTTTGTTTTATTACGACTGGAGACAGTTCCTCCAGGTTACCTGCCTGCCAGGCCGCTAGTCTGGTTGACCAACGGTCCACATGGAGGACCAGCGCTTACCTGTTGACCGCGGACACGTATCAAATGCACTTTATCATTTCCTGTTAGGTCCGACAAAGAGATGGAGTGAATACCTGAATTGTATGTGTTACGGACCCAAGTCCAGCGTCCGAGCACGGAACAGTGACGACCACGCCATCTGTGGGTCAGCTCCCGAAACCCTCTCCAAATGGACGGCGCCATCTAGCGAGGGCGGGATATACCGGCCACAGGGGCTGGTTTCCCGTCTTAATCAGCTCGTGACATAGCCGCTGCTGATCTCTGGTGAGGACGTGATGCTTAGACAGCAACGCCATCTATGGAGTGGATAGGTGGACGTTTGTGTCTAAGCCGGTAAATGAGGTGCCCTAGGGTGTCCCTAGTACTGATGACGTGTCTGATTACAGAGTCGACCTGGGACTGCTGTAGTGGACGTTGGATCAGTCTACCCAAGGCAGCCGTAGTATCTTCACGCATTTGCTGCAGAAGCTGTGAGTCACCCCCCCCCCCCCCCCGGATGAACACTGTTGTGTTAGCCTGCCTGTGAGGTAGCAGAACCAGGGATTGTCGTACCCGGGGCTGACTGGTGGAGAAGACTAGCCACTGGGGTGTTGTGGTGAGGAGAGTGATCTGTGGAATCACACGAAGCTCCTGCCTAGGGCTCGCAACCCTAGTATCGGTCGTGGAGTGGCCTACGATTGGAACCTGCCAGCTACAGGCTGGATTTGTGGTTGACGGCCTCCACGATGGTGCACCCAGTGGGACTGTGATTTGGCTGGCCTGTGGCCGGGGTAGACTCGTTAGGAGAATCTAAGGATTCGTCGAGAGGCCACAAGAAGAGAACCAGGGCTACTCGTCTTGAGCACCGTTAAGCAGAGCATCCTGTGTCTTCAGAGGAAGACAATTCATGTACATTATAGTGTTTATACCCCGCGTGTGACTGGTTATATATTTATTTATGGTGGTGGTTTAATAATATATTAAGTTTAGTGTAATTATATCCCTTCCCCTTTAATTTACTTGCGTTACGGAACACACCCTTTGAAAGCCACTACTAACTTGGGGCCGGATACCCAAACTCTATTAACATCAGAGAAAGAACCCAGTTGCGACCCAGTAGGGCCGTAACAGTATGTTTATTTAGAAATAGTGAAGTGACTGTGTGTGTTTGTGTGTGTGTTGCCTCCGGTTACATACATACATACATTATGTGGAGAATCCACTCTTCAAAAGCTTGGTCCAACAAAGTGAAGGAGTGAATAGCTGTTTACCTGAACTGCTTGTTTTATTCAGAAATAGAGAAGCACCTGCGCGATACTGTAATAATATCAAAGTGAGGGAGATTATGACGCTCTCTCTGTCGACCGCAACCATTTCCGGTCTGCCCCCTAGCTCCTCAGCCCAAGCGAGCACGTGGCTGAGATAACGGCTAACAGCCATTTTGTGGTTTTGGGGAGCACCTGCAGTACAGGGCAAATTGTTCAGTATGTTTTTCACCTTTGTGAGAGTAACACCTTACGGCTCGGCTCTGCTACGCTTACGTAAGTTTTCATTATTTTACTGTTAAAATCCTTCTTATCCACTGCTGGACCTTTTCCTTTAGGTTGTGTTATATTATTATACATCAATCTTCCCATGTCTTCTCCTGCACCTCCTGCTGCCCCTCCTCCTCCTCCTCCTGAAGCTGCTTCCTTGCTCCTGCAGCTGCAGCTGCTGTTGGTGCAGCTCCTCTTACTTCCTTTGCTCCTGCTCCTGCTGCTGCTCCTCCTCCTCCTCCTTCTCCTGCTGTTGGTGAAGCTCCTACACCTTTCTTGCTCCTGCTGATGCTGCTGGTGCAGCTCTTCCTTAAAGTTCTGTTAATCCACCTCCTACTCCTGCTGCTGCTGCTACTTCCTTTACTCTTTCCCTATTTAATCCTTATTCTTCCTGTATTCTATATTATTCTCCTCCTCATCCTTCTTCTTTCCTCTCTCAGAATCGCGTCTGCTCCTAATCACAATCTCTCTCACTGTCAAAAGAGTTGGGGGCGGAGCCTGAAATCTTTATGACCCTTTCACCCACTCACCTGCATCTTCAGACTTCATTCTCCTCCCACTTCTCCATCTACCAATCTCATCCTCTCATTTACTGCAGAAAATGGCTCTTTTCCTAAATTTCAACAGAACGTTAAATTTCACCTAATAAAAGAAAATACTTACTACGTTCTCTCGACCTTTTCACAACAATAGACACTTCACTCGAACACTACTTATCCCATATTTATCGTACATCGGGCAACACGTCCCCTACAGCCACCCTATATTGCCCCAAACGTTCCCACAACGTTATCACAACTTTCGACTTGTCCGAAACCACTCCATCCCAAAATGGAGGGGACGGGCTATGTCGTAAAACTCCCTACTGACGGGGGGGGGGGGGGGGAGGAGGAACGGTACCAAACCACTTGGACGGTAGGGTGATTGAACGCCGACGTGCATGAAGCGAGACCGTCGCTCTACCGTCCAATCCAAGTGGTTGGAATCACTGCCACTGTGGAACAAAATTCGTGTTAATATCGTCTCCGCCCAGCACTACATGGCCTAGTTGCTGCAAGAGATAAGAGCATGGACACCTAATATGCCATAACTCACAGCGAACCTCAACACTAATCAACCGTAAATAACTTATTTCCATTGTTAGTTTACGAACAAATCCACAAGGGCCGTTATCTTGAGATGATTTCGGGGTTTTAGTGTCCCCGCGGCCCGGTCCTCGACCAGGCCACCACCCCCAGGAAGCAGCCCGTGACAGCTGACTAACACCCAGGTACCTATTTACTGCTAGGTAACAGGGGCATAGGGTGAAAGAAACTCTGCCAATTGTTTCTCGCCGGCGCCTGGGATCGAACCCAGGACCATAGGATCACAAGTCCAGTGTGCTGTCCGCTCGGCCGACCGGCTCCTCTTCACTCCTCTCGAATCCGGCTCCTCCTCTCGAATCCGTGACGAGGATTCGAACCTGCGTCTGTGAGCATCCCAGACGCTACCTTAGTCGACTGAGCTACGACATGGTCAAAAGGAGTTGAAACTGAAGTTGAAAGCGAGTTGTGTCAAACCCTGGTTTGTGCCTAGGAGAGGCTGCAGGAGCCAGTAAGTTCAGTAGAACTTCGGTTTCAACTCCTTTTTACTATGTCATAGCTCAGTTCATTGGGGCAGCGTCTGGGATGCTCTCGGACGCAGGTTCGAATGCTCGTCACGGCCCTTGTGGATTTATTCATTTGATGCATCACTCAATTGTGATTTCTGTGTGTATTGTTAGTTTAGTTTATTTCATTTATTATGCACCTCATACCCATCTTGTAGGCGTTAGAGGAAAGGGTTACAGGGCACATAATGGGTTCAGGAACTGAACCCCACAATTCATTTTGCTAAGCAAGTTACAATCTTGATGAGCTAGCCACAAAATTCAATACACATCGTCACATCATTAATGGGTTCGAGATCGACCACAAGTACAGTTTCTAAATTAAGCAACTTACATATGGGGTTCTACTACCCAAAATCATCTACGTCCTCTAATTACTCAACACAAAGCTGCTATTAGAACAATATCTAACTCTGGCCCCAGACAGCAATCGGTACCTTTATTCAAATTTTTGAATATGTTAGATATTAAGTCACTGCACATCCTCTCATGTGTACTCTATATTTATTACTCTGACCTGTAATGTCAATCCTGACCTTAACAGTTTTCTAGGTTGTAACAGAACCCATGGGCACCACACCAGAAACAAATACCTATATGATATTCCAAGAGTGTGACTTAACCAAACTAGAAATGCTCTATAAATCAAGGTACCCAGAATGTGGAATGACCTTCACAATCATGTTAAAGGCTGTACCTCTCTCAACCAGTTTAAGATAAAAACTAAGAACTACCGAATAAACTCCTTAGGGATGGTGCATCTCCATCAGTACTCAAAATGTACTACGTTCAAGCAGTTAGGTCACTCATCGACTATGCTGCTCCTGCTCTTACATCCCTCAGTGATAACCAATGGGAGAAACTGGAAGTGTCTCAAAATGATGCTTTCAGAACAACGCTGGGAGCACCTATATGGACCCGTAGAGAGAATCTAAGAATGGAAACCAACTTACCAGCATTAGAAAACAGGATGAAACAAAGGATAGCCACCATAATAGCAAAACTTATTGGAACAACCGCCAGACTGTCAATCAAAGACAGCATACAGAAATCACTTCAGAAAAATCTTCAATATAGAACAAGCACATGGATGGATAATCTGGTCAAGATTCTAGAGAAAGTGGACCTGAAATGGACCATTAAAAACAAAGGGGAAGATAGACCATATCAACACTTTCGGCAGTCTCCTCCATATCAAGAATCGAGTCTAAAGATAATCATTGAAAGATTACCAGTTAAATAATCAGCATGTGACCCACAGAGGTTCAAAGCAGTCATAGAACAACAAATGGAAACCATCTCAAGACCTACAACGACTCACTTCTTCACAGACGGATCAGTTGATCAAGAAAGAGGTTCTGCTGGGGCAGCAGTTTACACTACCAACCATGAAGCTTACTGGAGCATGAATAGTGGGTGCTCAACATTGCAAACAGAGTTATATCCCCTGAAGGAGGCAATAAACTATACAATTGAGAATAATTTACATGCTGTCATCATTCATACCGACTCTAAATCTTCGCTCCAGGCATTGTTATCCAGTCAGCACAGAGATAATATACAACTCCTCACAGAAATTTAACATATAGGAAAAGAAGCCCATAATCTAGGGCTGTCAATCACCCTAAATTGGATACCAAGTCCCATTGGCATAGATGGTAATGAAAAGGCAGACTCACTAACAAAAACTGCCACTGCTCCACTGCTCTAGTACAGATTCAAATACCTCCAAGTTTTTCACAGATTAAGGAGCAAATCAAGAAGAAAATATTCTCAACTATCAAAAGTCGCCACAGAGCCAAAGTAGCGGAAGGAAGATCCACTGCGATATAGTACGAACAAGCCACTGGTTACTCCTCTTTCAACCCTGGCAAAAAGATATCCAGAGACATTGCAGTAAAAAATACACAGACTCAGACTTGGTTACAAGTGCTGCTGGGAGGTAATGAACCCAATAGTTAAAGTGTGTCATATCTGTGAAACAGAAGCAGAGGCGCCACTTATGCACTACTTACTGGAATGTGAAGCTACTGAAGCCCTGCGCATCAAACTCAACATTAATCCAACGACAGCAGCTGTATTAGATGCACATTTCACCGCGACTACAATGATTAGAAAAGCCGTTGAGGAATGGGACTCATTAGTGAGCATTCTGCATCTACATCCGCCACCAAGATAATGTTAATAAAACAAGACTAAAACCAGTGCACTAAAACAGAAGCGATAAATAAACATGGAAAACGGAGGAACCCCCACCTCCATTTTAAACTTAGACCCAAACATCACAGTAACAAGGTTATCACGAATAACCGTACTCAATTACGGGCTCACCATAGCCCGTGCTACATGGACACTTCGTTCTGAGTAGCTAAATCTAAAACAGCAACAACAACATAATAAACTCCATATAACCTTCCTTACCCCCTAAATCTTGTCTTGTAAATTATAAAAATAGTTATTATAAAAATGATAAAACAGGTGTATCTGATTTACATACTACCCATTTAATACCCCTTTCATATACTACCCATTTAATATATTCATATATATGGGGAGGTTAACTAATTTCAGTGAAGATGGGTGATGAAGAGGCACAAAATAACAAGACCCATGTCTTGTTATTTTAAACAATGCTGTTTGTTGACCAACATATAAAATAGCTGATTTCTGCCATGTTCCCCCCTCCCTTCTTTATTCCTTTTTTTCAAAACAATTTATACTTAAATCTCAATTACTATTAAGTTTTAGTCTAAGTGGGATTCTTTCCCACACCTTGCCCGAAACGCTGTGCGTATTAGTGGCTTTAGGTATTGTATGTACTAGCTGTATCTGTAAATCCAACTTTATGTTTGTAACTCATCTTCTATGTATATACTTTTACCTGAATAAAAATTTGAATTTGATGTGTAGAGCTAATGTCACAATTGATATGTTAGTCCTGCACACCGCCCCCCATCCAGTGGGCAGCGGTGGATAGGTTACCATCACTCAGTTATTATCTACAGTTAGCAAACTGGGGATATTTGGCTAAGATTTCTGGTAGCAGATCATTTTGAAGGAAATACTTACACATCTCTGGAACATTTGTTATTGAATTGCCTCTGAATTTACGTATCTTTTCGCACTCCATCACATAGTGACTTTTTTTTCTTTCATTTGCAAAATTAGGGATACACAGCAATGTGTTGCTGCTACCCTATTCAATATGAGATATTACAGTGTAGATCAAGAACTAGCTATAAGTTCAACTATTATTTCCATCTCACAGGATGGTTAGTCATACATGGACCTAGTGGAGATAATACCTGCCCTAATACAATAACAAACCAGCTCTGACTAAACAACTCGCTATAAGTTCATCCACCTTCCCATCTCACATGACGGTTAGTCATACATTTATTTATATTATTTATTTATTTATTTATTTATTTATTTATTTATTTATTTATTTATTTATTTATTTATATACAAGAAGGTACATTGGGTTTGTGAGAGTACATAGCATGATGTGTTTACATTCTTGTAAAGCCACTAGTACGCACAGCGTTTCGGGCAGGTCCTTAATCTAACAGATAATATTAAGAAGGTAAATTCTTGCAAAATTTATAAAATGTAAATAGGTACATTGTAGGAAAAATTTGAGAGATTAGTATATTAAAGCACATTGATAGCTTTGATTGATAGCACTGATAGCTTGATTGATAATTTGACGAAGATTAACAAGCATAATAAACCTTGTCCTTCGTTACCCTTTGGAATTTAGTTTGGTCAGAGAGTATGAGGTTCATTTTCGCCAGATATTCGTCTTTTTTAAGAATGACATATATTGGCGACTTGTCACCTCTCCTGACAACTATCTCCTTGTTCTCACGAAGGCTTTTAGCTGCCGCTATGAGCTCGGGGGACAGTATGATGCTTCTGTAATTGCCTCGATTATTTCCTCCTTCCGCAATAAGTTCTGGTTGTAAGGTATCTTTGGTAGTGACCTTCTTTTGTGTCTCGAGGTCGAATATGTCGTCCAACAGAATTTCCAACTCCACTTTCCGGGCCATCTCACTCGGTCTGGACATAACGTGACAGTTTATGCCCAGATTTAGGAGAGTGACTTGGTCCTCAGTGAGGTTAATTCCTGAAAGGTTCAGGAAGCCATCTCTTGGTCGTGGAATATACGCCAATATACCAATTGGTCGCCAATATACGTCATTCTTAAAAAAGACGAATATCTGGCGAAAATGAACCTCATACTCTCTGACCAAACTAAATTCCAAAGGGTAACGAAGGACACTACAGCCGAATTGAAAGCAAAGGTCAACAAACTGATCGAAACTGTGAACGCCAAGAAATCAGGACTCCACTTGCCAAAAATTATTGGGGAATATAAACCTGGATATGCGTATGGAAATGTCAAGACACACAAGCCTGGAAACCCACTTCGGCCAATCATTAGCCAGAGACCCACACCCACGTACAGACTGGCGAAGCGACTCAACGGCCTGCTGACTCCTTATGTTCCTTGCGCCTTCAGCCTGAAGTCTCCAAAGGAATTTGTTGACTTACTGCGGGGCACACGGGCCACAGGGATAAGAGCCTCGTTGGACGTAGAATCGCTGTTTACCAACGTACCTGTGGACGAGACAATCGGGATGATAGCCGACAGAGTGTATCGTGATCCAGCCTGTACTCCTCTTGACATACCAGAAAATATTCTGAGGAAACTACTCCAAGCTTGTACTAAAGAGGCACCCTTCTTGAGCCCAGATGGGCTCATGTATAAGCAAGTAGATGGGGTCGCCATGGGTTCTCCCCTAGGTGTCCTGTTTGCAAACTTCTACATGGGTACCATCGAGCAAAAAGTCTTAGTCGACATGAACTTGAAACCGGCGATATACTGCAGGTATGTTGACGACATTTTTACACAGGTACCTGATGTCAGACATCTGCAGGAGCTGAAGGAGGCATTTGAGCAGAGTTCCGTGCTGCGTTTCACTTACGAGATGGAAAAGGATGGGAAGCTGCCCTTTCTAGATGTAACAGTCATAGAAAAGAGCGGAGGTTTCCACACTGCAGTCTCCACTAAGGAAACGAACATAGGAATGTGCCTAAATGCCAACAGCGACTGCCCAGACAGGTACAAGAGGAGTGTTGTTAACGCATATGTCGACCGTGCTCTCAGCCACAGCTCAGAATGGAAGCAAGTCGACGAAGAACTCTGTAGGGTAAGGCAGGTCCTAGTCAACAACAGCTTCTCCAATGGTTTCGTCGAAGACATCATAAGAAGGAAAGTGAAACGCCATGCAACCTCTGAAGAGACAACTAACACAACACCTATACCCCCTATTAGACTATTTTACAGGAACTTCTTTTCCACAGCTCATAAAACGGAGGAAAGGGTCCTGAAAGATATTGTTAATAGAAACGTTATCCCTACAGACAAAAATCAGAGGATAAAACTGACGATTTACTATAAAACCAGAAAAACGGCCATCCTACTCATGAGAAACTCTCCAGACACAAAGCAGAACGCTTTAAAAGAGACCAACGTCGTCTATGCCTTCAAATGCCCACTTGGGGACTGTAAGCTCCAAAAAACCCATTATATAGGCAAGACAACAACATCTCTTTCTAGGCGTTTAACGATGCATAAGCAACAGGGCTCCATTAAGGAACATATAATCTCTTCCCACAACCAAACCATCGCCAGAGATATCCTAGTAAACAACACAGAAATCATCGATAGATACAGCGATAGCAGACGGCTTGACGTTTGCGAGGCACTGCACATTAAGAAGTCAACACCAGCAATCAACAGCCAATTAATGCACAACTATATTCTACCCACCTCAAGACTCCGCTCCAATATAGAAGCATCAAGAAATATGGAACAATAGGCTTTCTACAATCACTTCCATTTCAATACCCATTGTTTCGTGTTCTGTCTGGTGTTGATGAAATTAATACCCTATTAAATACCACGTCACCCCATCCACCTCACTCAAATGTAGATATAAACAAATCGGAGATATGAAAGTTCTATTCAGTTGTGTATGTGTTAAGTCTTTGAAAATGTAATAAGTTTTACGAAACGCGCTCAAGTGTCGCGTCAGACTAGAAATAAAAATGAATTTTGGAGAATTGATTTTTGAATTACCTCCAACAGTGAAAAGAAATGTACGAAAGATTGAGAAAATTCGTGTTAGAATGAATAATCTTACTTTTTCGGTCATATTTAATAATAATAATAATAATAATATATATATATATATATATATATATATATATATATATATATATATATATATATATATATATAAATATATATATATATATATATATATATATATATATATATATATATATATATATATATATATATATAAATATATATATATATATATATATATATATATATATATATATATATATATATATATATGTCGTACCTAGTAGCCAGAACGCACTTCTCGGCCTACTATGCAAGGCCCGATTTGCCTAGTAAGCCAAGTTTTCATGAATTAATATATTTTCTCTAATTTTTTTCTTATGAAATGATAAAGCTACCCATTTCATTATGTATGAGGTCAATTTTTTTTATTGGAGTTAAAATTAACGTAGATATATGACCGAACCTAACCAACCCTACCTAACCTAACCTAACCTATCTTTATAGGTTAGGTTAGGTTAGGTAGCCGAAAAAGTTAGGTTAGGTTAGGTTAGGTTAGGTAGGTTAGGTAGTCGAAAAACAATTAATTCATGAAAACTTGGCTTATTAGGCAAATCGGGCCTTGCATACTAGGCTGAGAAGTGAGTTCTGGCTACTAGTTACGACTTATATATATATATATATATATATATATATATATATATATATATATATATATATATATATATATATATATATATATATATGTATATATATATATATATATATATATATATATATATATATATATATATATATATATATATATATATATGTATATATATATATATATATATATATATATATATATATATATATATATATATATATATTGGTGTATACTGGCAGCAGGTTTTCTTTCAAACATGTTTCATTGAATATGACCGCATATTCTGTATTTATTATTTTCTGGTTTAGGGCTTCTATCCCTCTAACTATTTTCTTAGCATCAGGGCTTAATTGAAATAGGAGTTCTCCAAAACTCATTTTCGTACTTTTAAGGTGACGAAAAGAAGTGATTTACTATAGAGTGTATTACACTTATTTATATAATTTGCACGACGTTTCGAACCTCCATGGTTCATTCTCAAGTGAACAGATCTTACAATACTAGTTGATTTTATACCCGCACTGGGTCAGGTGATAATACAATGAAGGTGAAAACATGGGGGGATACATAAGGGATAAATGTGAGGTGAAACATAGAGGCTGCAGAAGGCTTATTGGCCCATACGAGGCATCTCCTATCTAAACAAAGATTAATCCAGTGTAATTGGCCTGTTATGTTGGACATTGTCTTCTGTGTTGTAAGGACAAGACAAGAACATATCGATGCCAACACAGAAGACAATGTCCAACATAACAGGCCAATTACACTGGATTAATCTTTGTTTAGATAGGAGATGCCTCGTATGGGCCAATAAGCCTTCTGCAGCCTCTATGTTTCACCTCACATTTATCCCTTATGTATCCCCCCATGTTTTCACCTTCATTGTATTATCACCTGACCCAGTGCGGGTATAAAATCAACTAGTATTGTAAGATCTGTTCACTTGAGAATGAACCATGGAGGTTCGAAACGTCGTGCAAATTATATAAATAAGTGTAATACACTCTATAGTAAATCACTTCTTTTCTTCACCTTAAAAGTACGAAAATGAGTTTTGGAGAACTCCTATTTCAATTAAGCCCTGATGCTAAGAAAATAGTTAGAGGGATAGAAGCCCTAACCCAGAAAATAATAAATACAGAATATGCGGTCATATTCAATGAAACATATATATATATATATATATATATATATATATATATATATATATATATATATATATATATGTATTATATGTATATATATATATATATATATATATATATATATATATATATATATATATATATATATATATATGTAAATATATATGTATATATATATATATATATATATATATATATATATATATATATATATATATATATATATATATATATATATGTATATATATATAAGAGTTTGTGAGGGTACCACCTCTGGTGCCAATGTGGGGACCCATAGCCTCGGAGAAGAAAATAAAAAGTATTCAGAGGAGACCTTGTGGTTTCTCACTGAACACTAATATTATCTTCTCCTACCACCCCCATTCTTTTGTATGTACACATATATATTTACTTTATTTGAACTTTGTTACAAAAAAGGAGTTACATATGGGTTACAAAGATGGTTGTCATAGGTTGTCGAGTTCCTCCAGCTCCTCAGATGGCGGGCAGGAACCCTGGATGCAGTGCGCATTTCCCCTCTGTATCGCCACACTGAGGCGCTGGAAAAGAAAGCTTGCAGCTCTCGGGTCCCTTGTTGTTTCAATGAGCCTAGAACCCAGTTCCTTCAAAAAACTAGTAGCACTTTTACCCCAGGCGCCGAGCGTCTCAGAAGCAATGGGGACAAAATTGTAGTGGTGATCCAGTTCTCTATACTTACGGGATTTGGCTGCTTCCCTGTGGGTGGCAGCGCCACCTGGTTGTGCAACACTGAGGTTAATGTAGGTGTTAGCCAGGGTTGATACGCACGTGTAGTCCCATACCAACTGCTTGCCATTCTTCCAGGGGTTCACTGTGATACCATCTGGGCGACCAATAAGAGCATCAGAGTTATGGGGCGTTAGGTAACGGGGCTCTCTTTCAGCTGGGCATCCAGCTGTGGTGAGGCTCCTCTTGATGATGTCGTTAACTTCACTGTGCCTCGAGTGCCATCCCCCTGTGCTTTGGCAGAGTAGGCCATGGTGACCGTACCTGTCAGCCACCACCTCGCCGCAAATACACCTATATCTGGTGTGGATTGGGGCAGCAAGGCGGAGGGCCACAGCAATTCGGAGGGCGTGTGGTGTGAGACGCGTGCCAGTTGCCGACATTGGGGTTGCTAACAGGAAATCCCCTGCATGTGGTGCTGCTACTGCTGTGAGGCGAGCAATGTCGTGTTGTGTTGTTGCAGCACCCAGGCACTGCAGCAACTTGGTCTACAATGGGACCATCCCAGCTGTATTGCTTGTGGGATTTTGGGGATGGTGGTTGAGGTGATTGGCCTGCACGAGAGGCCCACTCTGTGGCACAGCGTGTAAAATTGGGATCATGTACACCTGCCAGCTGATGTAAGTGGGCAGGTAGAATTTCCTTCACAAGGTCGTCGGATGCTGATAAGGAGGACAGGAAGGCTGGAACAGCAATTTGCGTTGCTGTTCGAACTCCGAGGCCCCCAAGTCTTACGGGAAGAGAGGCTTGTTTCCACTGTAGGTCATCGAGAGAGAGGTTAAGGGCTTTTTCTAGCATTGATTTCAGTAACCGGTCATACTCACTTAGTTTTTGGCTACTGTAAGATGGTGAACACCTCAGAAAGTAGGTTAACCTGGGGAGGGACAGACATCTGGTGATGAGGTAGAGTGCATCATGAGCATCAATATCCTCAATCCTCCCATCCATCCTCTTAAGGTCGGCGATTTTCTTATCAAGGACCTCATCGATGGCTTTCAACCCCAGGGGAGCTCCTAGGAGTGTGCTGTCTTCAGGTTTAGTTTTATGGATATTTGGCAGAAGACCCTCTATTCTCTCTACGATGCCCTGGTTGGAACATATTATTTCACATTTAGAAGGGTTCAGGGTGAGGCCTAAAACTGCACCTTGCTCCTGGATTTTTCTGATGTCCTCCAGGAGGGAGTCTTGGGAACCAGCTAGGGTACCATCATCCAAGAACCAGATGTTAAGCTCGCTGGACAGGACCTCTGTGACTTGTTTGATGACTAAGCAGAAAAGGAGAGGAGCGAGGGGGTCACCCTGTTGGACGCCTTCTCGCGAGTCAATTTCATGTTCGCCAAAAAGTAGCTTAAGATCCATACTGTAGCATGAATGTACAAAAGGGTAGAGGGAAGGGAAATGACTATGAACCACACGGAGTACAGCATCCCTCCGCACCAAATTGAAGGCATTTTTGAAATCTAGCTTGATAAGGGCCTTTTCGTCTGTGATGTTGGCGATGAAGGCTCGAGCTGCATGGGCTGCCGCCTCACACCCTTGTGGAATGCCAAACCCGAGCTGTTTTGGCTTCAGCATGTTGGCCGCTGCATCACTAACTGTTCTTGCAGCTGCCTTTGCGACGAGACGCCGGAGAGAATTGCCCACAGCTATTGGCCTGATCCCTCCATCCTTTTTCTTTAGAGCACAGAGAGATGCTCCAAAAAAGATAGGTCTTATGGACGCTGGTATGTTGCCAGCTAGACATGTGTTGGTGAATCTGGTTAGTTCCACCAAGAGGTTCTTTGCAATGTCACCCAGTGCAGGGTTGAGCATTTGCTTGAGGTGGTTGGGTTTTAGTCCTGTGAACCCACCAGCTGATCCTGTAGGGAAGGACATGGCTGCTTTATGGACCACAGATTCAGCCACCCAGAGAGGTTCTGCTCCGGTAGCCCCCACTTGTACAATGTCGTCCTCATGCGGAGCCCTGGGTGGGTGTTTCTCCCTTAGGGCTTGAGCTGTTGCGGCATCTCTGTCGGCAATTGAGTCCTCACTGGTGATGACTCGTATTGCGCCAATAGTGTTTCCTTCTTCTATTTTCTTGGTGACTGATGTTCTGATTTTTGATGTCTCGGATATGCCACTGTTGCTCTTCCTGCCGTGGGTGTTTCTCGCGCGAGTGGGAAGGCGCACCTGGTTGTCCTCCCTGGGAAAATCATTTATAGCTTTGATGACTGAGGCAGCTAAGGTTTTGTCTCTCCTTGCAGGGGTGGCTAGACATATGTTGCCAAACATTAGGAGGTTGTGCCATGCTTGGGTCGTTCCAGGAGAGTCGTTGACCTTTCTCAGGAGGGCAGATAATTTGGCTGCATGGGGGCGGGCTGCTTTAGGGATGTGTTGCAAGGTTCTGGCCGATGTTGCTTTGATAGCTTCTAATAAATTTTCTGTGGGAATGAAGGTCTGGGAGGTGTTTTGCCTTACGGGCGGTGTGGGCTGTTGATTGGTGTTCTCCCTGGGAGGGCGCCCAGAACCCAAACACCTGGCTCCGTTGTGGTAATGAATGCGCACATTATCGTCACTCAACCGGATATAGCATACCCGGTCACACGTCTGACATCTACCTTGTCTACCCCTGTTTGATGGCTCATCTTGGCTTGGAGAAGCCTGGCTATCTGTTGGGAGCTGCGACATGGGCGGGCGCTGGGCTGGCGCTGGGCGGGCGCTGGGCGGGAAGGTGGACGGTGGGTGGAGACTGGAGGGTGGGCGGCGGTTGGAGGCTGGGGGGGTGATCAGCTGGCCGTGGCACTTACTACTCAGGTGAGTGGTAATACATATACCACCTCTATACAAAGTGTGGGTATACACCCACTACACAATATGTGGGTATACATTGGGTGGGTGGGTAGCGTAGACACACATGGGAGCCTCCCGGCTTCTATGGGCGGGTGGCAAGGTGGCCTCGTGGGTAGGGAGGCGACGTGGTGGGGTGGGTAGGAGGGGGAAGAGCAGTTGAGGCATATATATATATATATATATATATATATATATATATATATATATATATATATATATATATATATATATATATATATATATATATATATATATATATTATTAAATATGACCAAAAATTTAAGATTAATAATTCTAACACGAATTTTCTCTATATTTCTCATGGTATTCCATACTGTCAACCGAGCTCAAAGCGGCAGCTAAGAGCCTTCGTGAGAACAAGGAGATAGTCGTCAGGAGAGGTGACAAGTCGCCAATATACGTCATTCTTAAAAAAAGACGAATATCTGGCGAAAATGAACCACATACTCTCTGACCAAACTAAATTCCAAAGGGTAACGAAGGACACTACAGCCGAATTGAAAGCAAAGGTCAACAAATTTATCGAAACTGTGAACGCCAAGAAATCCGGACTCCACCTGCCAAAGATTATTGGTTAATACAAACCTGGATACGCGTATGGAAATGTCAAGACACACAAGCCTGGAAACCCACTTCGGCCAATCATCAGCCAGATACCCACACCTACGTACAGACTGGCGAAGTGACTCAACGGCTTGCTGACTCCTTATGTCCGTTGCGCCTTCAGCCTGAAGTCTCCAAAGGAATTTGTTGACTTACTGTGGGGAACACGGGCCACAGGGATAAGAGCCTCGTTGGACGTAGAATCACTGTTAACCAATGTACCTGTGGATGAAACAATTGGGATAATAGCGGACAGAGTGTATCGTGATCCGGCCTGTACTCTTGACATAACAGAAAACATTCTAAGAAAACTACTCCAAGCTTGTACTAAAGAGGCACTCTTCTTGAGCCCGGATGGGCACATGTATAAGCAAGTAGATGGGGTCGCCATGGGTTCTTCCCTAGGTGTCCTGTTTGCGAACTTCTACATGGGTACCATCGAACAAAAGGTCTTAGTCGACATGAACTTGAAACCGGCCATATACTGCAGGTATGTTGACGACATTTTTACACAGGTACCTGATGCCAGACATCTGCAGGAGCTGAAGGAGGCATTTGAGCGGAATTCTGTGTTGCGTTTCACTTACGAGATGGAGAAAAATGGGAAGCTGCCCTTTCTAGATGTAACAGTCATGGAAAGGAGCGGAGGTTTCTACACTGCAGTCTACACTAAGGAAACAAGCAAAACAAACATTGCCTCAATGCCAACAGTGACTGCCTAGACAGGTACAAGAGGAGTGGTTTTAACGCTTATGACGATCGTGCTCTCAGCCACAGCTCAGGATGGAAGCAAGTCGATGAAGAACTCTCTAGGGTAAGGCAGGTCTTAGTCAACAATGGCTTCTCCAATGGTTTCGATGAAGACACCATAAGAAGGAAGGTGAAACGCCATGCAACTTCTGAAGAGACAACTAACACAACACCTGTACCCCCTATTAGAATATTTTACAGGAACTTCTTTTCCACAGCTCATAAAACGGAGGAAAGGGTCCTGAAAGATATTGTTAATAGAAACGTTATCCCTACAGACAAAAATCAGAAGATACAATTGACGATTTACTATAAAACCAAGAAAACTGCCAACCTACTCATGAGAAACTCTCCAGACACAAAGCAGAACGCTTTGAAAGAGACCAATGTCGTCTATACCTTCAAATGCCCACTTGGGGACTGTAAGCCTCAAAGAGCTCAGTATATAGGCAAGACAACAACATCTCTCTCCAGGCGATTAACGATGCATAAGCAACAGGGCTCCATTAAGGAACATATAATCTCTTCCCACAACCAGACCATCACCAGAGAAGTCTTAACAAAAAACACGGAAATCATCGATAGATACAGCGATAGCAGGCGGCTTGATATCTGCGTGGCACTACACATTAAAAAGTCAACACCAGCAATCAACAGCCAATTAATGCACAACTATATTCTACCCACTTCAAGACTCCGCACCAATATAGAAGCATCAAGAAATATGGGCCAATAGGCCCTTTGCATTTACTTCCATTCTTCCCCTTTAACTTTTCCCAATATTACCAAATATTTCGTGTTCTATCTTGTGTTGAAAGTTTGTTTTCACCTCATCCAAAACTGTTGTAACATATCACCTCACCCAAATGCAGGTATATAAAATGAAAAGCCGTTTGAATTAGAGCATAGTAAGAAATCTATTTTAGTGTTTGCAAGTTATAGTTGTGTGTGTGTGTAAACTAAAGTCTTCGAAAATGTAATAAGTTATTACGAAACGCGTTCAAATGTCGCGTCAGACTAGAAATAAAAAGGAATTTTGGAGAACTGATTTTTCAATTACCATTGACAGTGAAAAGAATCATAAGAAATATTGAGAAAATTCGTGTTAGAATTATTAATCTTACTTTTTCGGTCATATTTAATAATATATGCCTACAGGAAAGACTGCTACCAAAATATACTAATATATATATATATATATATATATATATATATATATATATATATATATATATATATATATATATATATATATATATATATATATATATATATATATATATATATATATATATATATATATATATATATATATATATATATATATATATATATGTCGTACCTAGTAGCCAGAACTCACTTCTCAGCCTACTATTCAAGGCCCGATTTGCCTAATAAGCCAAGTTTTCCTTAATTAATATATTTACTATAATTTTTTTCTTATGAAATGATAAAGCAACCCTTTTCTCTATGTATGAGGTCAATTTTTTTTTATTGTAGTTAAAATTAACGTAGATATATGACCGAACCTAACCAACCCTACCTAACCTAACCTAACCTATATTTATAGGTAAGGTTAGGTTAGGTAGCCAAAAAAAGCTAGGTTAGGTTAGGTTAGGTAGGTTAGGTAGACGAAAAAACATTAATTCATGAAAACTTGGCTTATTAGGCAAATTGGGCCTTGAATAGTAGGCTGAGAAGTGCGTTCTGGCTATTAGGTACGACATATATATATATATATATATATATATATATATATATATATATATATATATATATATATATATATATATATATATATATTTAGGGGTACCACCACTGGTTTAATTAAAGGGACCCACATCCTCGAAGAAGAAAATAAATAGTGTTCAGAGAAGACCTTGTGGATTCTCACTGAATACTTAAATCTTTTCCTCTCCTACCACCCCTATTATTTTATTTATTTTTTTTTTATTTGATTTTATTGCAATGCTACAGTTTACAGAAAACACACACTTATATAACAATATACCAATCAGTGTTCGAAGACCTCGTCCAGCTCCTCGGGGGTCGGGTGCGTACCCAAGATACAGCACGCATTTTCCCTCTGAACAGCGACACTGAGGCGCTGAAACATAAAACTGGCCGCTCTTGGGTCTCTAGTCTTCCCAATGAGTTCCTCGCCCAGCTCCTTCAGGAACTTAAGTGCACATTTACCCCAGGCGCCCAGAGTCTCAGAGCCTATTAGCACGAACCTGTAACAACGTTCTAGGTCCCTGTACTTGTTAGTTTTCTGGGTCTCCCTGAAGGTGGCCGCCCCGCCTCCCTCAGCTGCGCTGTAAGGTAGATAGGTATCAGCCAATATGGATGCACACGTGTAGTCCCACACGACCTGTTTACCTTCCCTCCACGGCTGCAGGGTGACTCCATCTGGGCGTTTTTGGCTGTTGTCAGGTCTGCACAACTGAGGTTCCCTTTGTGCTGGGCACCCAGCTGAAGCCAAACTTCTCTTGATGATGTCATTGACTGCTTCATGTCTGGCAATCTTTCCCTGTGTCTTACGACAGATGAGACCATGGCTGCCGTATTGGTCTGCCCGTGCATGGCCGCAAATACACCGGTGCTCGGTGAAGATAGGGGCGGCAAGGCGCAGAGCAACACCAATACTTAGGGTCCGATGGTCCAAGCGGGTGCCCAAGGCGGAATTAGGGACTGCCAACAGGAAGTCCCCGGCATGGGGCGCTTGCACAGCTAGAAGACGCGCTTTGTCCTTCCTGGAAGCTGCCTCCAGAAATGATGTGGCGATGTTCTCCACTATGGGGCTATCCCATTTGGACTGTTTGCAGTCATTTGGAAAAGTCAGTCGAGGATGAGAGTTGACGAGAGTGTCCCACTGACCGGCTCCTTCCGCGAATTTGGGATCATGAATCCCAATGGAGTCTCTTAGGTGTTCCGGTAGTATTTCCTTAACTAATTCACCTGTTGCACTGGTCGAAGATAAGAATGCTGGCAATGCTAACTGTGTCGCCTTGCGAATACCTATTCCCCCAAGTCTAACTGGGAGCGTTGCTTGGTCCCATTGGTCATCTTGCAGGGAGAGGTTTAACACTTTCACGGTTATTGACCTTAGGAGTGTGTCATATTCTGTTAATTTTGGGCTGTCGAAGGAGGGAGCACACCTTAGGAAATAGGTCAAATCTATATATATATATATATATATATATATATATATATATATATATATATATATATATATATATATATATATATATATATATATATATATATATACAAATATATATATATAATACACATGAGAGGATGTGCAGTGACTTAATATCTAACATATTCAGAGATATGAGGAGGGGTACCGAGTGATGTCTGGGGCCAGAGTTGGATATTGTCCTAATAGCAGCTTTGTGTTGAGTAATTAGAGGACGTAAATGATTTTGGGTAGTAGAACCCCAAGCACAAATACCATAGATGAAATATGGATACATGAGATAGTAATAGTGTCACCAGGGCAGGGCGAGGTACAAAATATCTGATCTTAGAAAGAATGCCAACAGTTTTTGAAACTTATTTATATATATTTAGAATGTGTCACTGGAAATTCAGCAGCTGGTCAACGAGAACGTCACGGAATTTACCATCTACTTTGTTACAAATTTGGGTATTGTTTATCCTGAGATTTATTTGATTTGAGGATTTATTTCCAAACAAAATATAGAAAGTTTTGTCAATGTTGAGGGTGAGTTTGTTGGCAGTTAGCCAAAGATGGACTTTATTTAGCTCAGTATTCACTCTGATTCAGTATTAAAGCAAGAGGGTCAGGACTGGAGTAAATGAAGGTTGTGTCGTCAGCAAATAGAATTGGTTTGAGGTGTTGGGAGGCATATGGAAGGTCATTAATGTAGATGAGAAAGAGGAGAGGGCCAAGTATGCTGCCTTGAGGAACACCAATGTTGATGGCTAGGGTGGGAGAGATTGAATTATTCACAGAAACATACTGGAGCCTGTCAGTTAGGTAAGATTTGAGGTATTGCAGGGAGTGTCCTCTGACTCCATAATGTTGTAATTTAAGAAGAAGGTTCTGGTGGTTGACAGTATCAAAAGCCTTACGCAGGTCCACAAATAACCCAACGGGGAACTTATTTTTATCCAGAGCTGCATGTATCAAGGTTATCATACTAATAAGTGCATCGTTAGTGCTTTTTGGGGGGTCTGAAGCCATATTAACAAGAGCTAAGTATTTTGTGTTTGGCTATATAAGAGTAAAGCTGCTTGTAGATTAGTTTTTAAATATTTTTGACAAGTTTGGCAGGATTGATATAGGTCTGTAGTTGTTAACATTAGTGAGATCACCACATTTGTGGACAGGAGTTACTCTCGCTTTTTTTAGAATATTTGGAAAGGTTTGGAGTTCAAGTGACTTGTTGAAGAGCAATGCAATAGCAGGAGCTAAAGATCTGGAGGCTTTTTTGTAAATTAAAGTTGGTATCTCCACAAGGGCACTAGACTTGGTTTTAAGGGAAAGGATTATCTCATTAACATCTGTGGGATTTGCAGGCGTTTGGTACAGAGACTGTGGATAGTTACCTGTAAGATAGTCCTGAACATCAGTACTGGAAGATGGAATATCATTTGCAAGGGATGACTCAATGGAAGAGAAGAACCTATTGAACTCAATAGCAGTATCAGAGGCCGTAAGCTGACCATCGTTATTGGACAGGAGTATTGGTTTGTTATTTAAAATCTTCTTTGATCCCAATATTTGTGAAATTGTGCTCCATGTTTTCTTAATGTTGCCTTATATAGTAGTATATCGGTATAGTATATATAGTATATGCTATAGATATTGTATATCGGATATGTAGTATGATGATACATGGAATCATGGAAGAAAACACTAGACTCAATACAAAAAGCAAATCAACTCTGACTAAAAATCAGGTGAGAACATAAAATGTAAGACTGATCTGTTACCCTCCACTAGCAAAATCTGTCTACAGCACAAGAATATCTTCCAATATTCCTGGGTGTATGAAGTAATTACAGAGCTCAAAGTACCTCATATAATTAGGTCTGAAGTCATTTATAACAGGGCAATCACAGATATAGTGTTGGAGAATATGTCTAAGCTCTAGTTCACATAGTTTACAATTGGAAGGTGACAGAAGGTATGCGAATAATTTTGTTGACACAGTTTACATTTGGTCAGGTCTACATCAGCAGATAATGAGAATTCCCAGATATTTGTAACCGAGTCTAAGTCGAGCAGTAGTAACATTTAGAAGTCTGCTGATTTTATTGGATGAACCATAGATGTGTGGCTCCTCTTGCATGATTGTATGATGAAAGATGGAATTACTGGTGTCGATTGCGCCCTGCTATCTACGACCCCGCTGCCAGACGTGCTTCAT
The DNA here is from genome assembly GCF_040958095.1 of Procambarus clarkii. Lineage (NCBI taxonomy): Eukaryota > Metazoa > Arthropoda > Malacostraca > Decapoda > Cambaridae > Procambarus > Procambarus clarkii. Next base: position 10,434,933 of record NC_091234.1, read on the forward strand.
ACGCGTATGGTGAATTTTTATTTATTTATTTATTTATTTATATATATATATATATATATATATATATATACAAGAAGGTACACTGGGTTTGTAAGAGTACATAGCATGATAGGTTTACATTATTGTAAAGCCACTAGTACGCACAGCATTTCGGGTAGGGACAGGGAAATGTCAGGGACAGAGAAATGAAATCACTATACGCTTATCCCAACTCAACTACCAATTACCACGTAACTTCAACTTTAAAGATGTCCAAACATTGCAACAAGCAAGGCAGAGGTGCCTCTCGCTCAGCTTTCGTGATATAATGAGACCTAAATTAAACAATAGTGTTGGTAAGCACAGAATCTGTCGCTTCCCTCCCTCCCCTCTCTCTCAGCCGCCGTCAATAACTCAACTCAAAACTCAGGTTGTGGAATTCGCTACTAGGAAGCGGAAAAAGTTTCCATAGGGAGGAAAAGTCTGCCAATCACGTTGCGTCGGCTGCGCGTGCACGACCTGGTGGACTTAAAAGGGGCAGCTGGCAATGAGCCTCCCTGTGTCGCTTTCACATTAAACTGCAACCTGGTGACCAAGCGTCCTGCAGGCCATAAACTTCGAGAAGATCCCATCCATCGACAGATCTCCCGTATCAGCTATTGGTACTGGTAATGGCTCCAAAGGGCCTCCACTTACGGGCTATCAATCATGCCCATGATGGATAGCCCATCTTAATCTTTATCAATCAATCAATCTGAGCCTCACTCACTCTGTCGCTGCCCGCACCACACGCATTCCCACGTGCCTCCTCCCGGGTACCTACGTTTCCTCAGGGACACTTACGAAGAAGAAGAATGATGTTGGCATTCTTTCTTAGATCAGATATTATGTACCCCGCCCTGCCCTGGTGACTCTCTATTACTCCCCTCATCTATCCATATCTCAACTATGGTATTTGTGCCTGGGGTTCTACGACCCAAAATCATTTACGTCCTCTAATTATTCAACACAAAGCTACTATTAGGACAATATCCAACTCTGGCCCCAGACATCACTCGGTACCCTTACTCAAATCTCTGAATATGTTAGATATTAAGTCACTGCACATTCTCTCATGTGTGTTATACATATATAAAACGCTGAACTGTAATGCCAATCCTGACCTCAAAAGCTTCATTGAAGGTTGTAACAGAACCCATGAGCACCACACCAGAAATAAATACAGTTTTGATATTCCAAGAGTACGACTTAATCAAACTAGAAATGTTCTACAAATCAAGGGACCCAGAATGTGGAATGACCTTCTCAATCATGTTAAAGACTATACCTCTTTCAACCAGTTTAAGATAAAAACTAAGCACTACCTAATAAATTCCCTGTAACCTACCTTACCCTTATATTGTCAACCCATGTCTGTTTTTTTAAACAACGCTGTTTGTCGACCTAATTGTATTTGTGCTGCTTTTTCTGCCATGTTCCCCCCCCCTTTTTTTTTTAATTGTTCTCAACACATTTTATACTTTAATCTCAATTAGTATTAAGTTTTAGTCTTTAATGTTTTTCCTGCCCGAAACGCTTTGCGTAATAGTGGCTTTAGGCATTGTATGTACTAGCTCTATCTATAAATCTATCATTTTTTGTAAAACCTCTTGTATGTATGTACCTTACCTGAATTAACATTTATTTATTTATTTATTACTTATGTACCGGTTGCGCATGTAATATATTTGAACAATCTTCTGTCGTACATACAGTAATGAAGCGCGTCAATGACTGGGCAAATACAACTCAAACCGAGCTTGTAGGCATATACCTTGCCACTGAATGTTTTAAAGACAAAGGCAGTGGACTTATATACTGTGACTCGCAGAGTGCACTCCTGGCACTGAACTCACATAGTACTAGCACCCAGAAAATAGTCAGTGATATTCGAATGAATGCTTTAGCTGCTGAAGAAAACAGATTTGAATTAAATTCCTATGGATACCATCACATGTTGGCATCTCATGGCATGACACTGTTAATATGCTTGCAAAGACAACCTGCAGAAAACCAGTGGTAGAAATTGATAAGGATGTTTCATTAGCAGTGACAAAGAGAATACTTAAACAAATATCTAATGAAAATCTCACCGACCTAACAAATTCACAAAGACCTGAAAGTTGTAGCATTAAATATTATGATAGATATCGTAAGGAGACATTAACATATGGGACTAATAGAACAAGAACCCGGCAATGTGATGTTATAGTGGCCAGAATACGCCTGGGATATAGACGTATCTGGCAGCTTTCTCAAAACCCAAATGTCGAGTACACAATGTGTCAACTTCGTGAAAGAGAAAACCTGGGCTGAGGTATGCCGAACTCTGTAATTACTATATGAGTACTGGAACACTTGATGATATATTGGATTTGTACCGAAGACTGACCATGTAATGTATTAATTATACAATGTATGTGATGTAACTATATAATCTGAGCTTGTAAAAGCATCTTAATCACCTTCAGTTTTAAGTGCTTAATAGCACACTAGTTTCTCTATCAGCTATCTTACTTTCTCAGAGTAGGAGAGGACCGGACAAAAGGAAGTGATAGCCGAAGCTATATGAACCACTTCCCCGCCGAACCACTTGATTTGATAAAATGCTATGCCCAAGATTACCATCCGAGTGCCGGCGGGGAAGTGGTTCATATAGCTTCGGCTATCACTTCCTTTTGTCCGGTCGTGATGGTCAAGCGGATTAAGGCGTCCTGTAGTTACCAGTTGTGTTGCTCCTGGGAGTATGGGTTCGAGTCACTTCTGGGGTGTGAGTTTTCAGTCGCATATAGTCCTGGGGACCATTCAGGCTTGTTTGCATTTGTGTTCCTCACGTGTGCCTCAAAGAATGAGGTGATTTGTTAAAATGCTATGCCCAAGATTACCATCTGAGTGCCGGCGGGGAAGTGGTTCATATAGCTTCGGCTATCACTTCCTTTTGTCCGGTCATGATGGTCAAGCGGATTAAGGCGTCCTGTAGTTACCAGTTGCGTTGCTCCTGGGAGTATGGGTTCGAGTCACTTCTGGGGTGTGAGTTTTCAGTCGCATATAGTCCTGGGGACCATTCAGGCTTGTTTGCATTTGTGTTCCTCACGTGTGCCTCAAAGAATGAGGTGACTTGATAAAATGCTATGCCCAAGATTACCATCCGAGTGCCGGCGGGGAAGTGGTTCATATAGCTTCGGCTATCATTTCCTTTTGTCCGGTCATGATGGTCAAGCCGATTAAGGCGTCCTGTAGTTACCAGTTGTGTTGCTCCTGGGAGTATGGGTTCGAGTCACTTCTGGGGTGTGAGTTTTCAGTCGCATATAGTCCTGGGGACCATTCAGGCTTGTTTGCATTTGTGTTCCTCACGTGTGCCTCAAAGAATGAGGTGATTTGATAAAATGCTATGCCCAAGATTACCATCTGAGTGCCGGCGGGGAAGTGGTTCATATAGCTTCGGCTATCACTTCCTTTTGTCTGGTCGTGATGGTCAAGCGGATTAAGGCATCCTGTAGTTACCAGTTGCGTTGCTCCTGGGAGTATGGGTTCGAGTCACTTCTGGGGTGTGAGTTTTCAGTCGCATATAGTCCTGGGGACCATTCAGGCTTGTTTGCATTTGTGTTCCTCACGTGTGCCTCAAAGAATGAGGTGATTTGATAAAATGCTATGCCCAAGATTACCATCCGAGTGCCGGCGGGGAAGTGGTTCATATAGCTTCGGCTATCACTTCCTTTTGTCCAGTCGTGATGGTCAAGCGGATTAAGGCGTCCTGTAGTTACCAGTTGCGTTGCTCCTGGGAGTATGGGTTCGAGTCACTTCTGGGGTGTGAGTTTTCAGTCGCATATAGTCCTGGGGACCATTCAGGCTTGTTCACATTTGTGTTCCTCACGTGTGCCTCAAACAATGAGGTGATTTGATAAAATGCTATGCCCAAGATTACCATCCAAGTGCCGGCGGGGGGTGGTGTTCAAATAGCTTCGGCTATCACCTCCTTATATCTGGTTGTGATGGTCGAGTGGACTAAGGTGTCCTGTACATACCAGTTGAGTTGCTCCTGGCAGTATGGGTTCGAGTCACTTCCGGGGTGTGAGTTTTCAGTTGCATATAATCCTGGGGACCATTCAGGCTTGTTCGCATTTGTGTTCCTCATGTGTGCCCCAAAGATGAGGTGATTTGATGACCATCCGAGTGCCGGCCGGGGGTGGTTCATATAGCTTCAGCTGTCACCTCCTTATGTCCGGTCGTGATGGTTGAGCGGATTAAGGGCGGTCGTGATGGTTGAGCGGATTAAGGGCGGTCGAGGTCGAGTGAGGTCGGGTCGAGGGAGGGGGAAAACGTATCGTGTGCGCTCCGTTAAAATCGTGACACTAACCGGGATTTCTTAGGATCACAGCCATGGATTACTGATTACAGACATCACAAAGTGCATAGTGACCCGCTGGAAAATTGAAAACAGTCATTAACAATGGAACTTTGTGTTAAATAGAGAATAAACGGGAGACCACGTGTGAGCCAGTGCACGAGGCTTTGTGTACATGCGTGTATGAGGAAAAAATAGTGAACAGTGATTCGTGGAACAGTGAAGTGGAACGGGTATCACAACAACATATAAGTTGGAAGTGTAGGAAAATTGTGCATAGAATATTATAAATATAGAATACTAGAAATATAGAATAGTGGCAAGAGGCGTCATCAGCTAGGCTGTGTGTACACAAGCCACGAGGCCTACCACGTCCCACAGTGATAAAATACGGAAAATATATAGTGTAATATGGAAATGTGGATCTAGGAATTAGTAATAAAGTGAGTGAGTACCATTGCGAGCCGGAAATTAGGAGGAAAATTCCTTGTAAGAATACATGCAAAGAATAAATCAGTGTTATAAATCGAGTAACTGGAAACTGGTGACATCAATCTGGGACAACAAGAGGTCAACTGTACCGACCGCGGACCATCTTCGCTACCCTAAGCTAAGTACCTGCCATAAAGTTTGAAAATAACATACATAATATTACAAATATATGGTATATAGATAATATTATAAATATTAAATATATAAATATATACATATAATTTTATAAAGAGTTGAAAGGACTGACATCAACAAGTGATCCGTACAGTGAACCACAAATACAATACAATACATCTGACAATGGAGAGGTGTGGCAAGTGTTCGGGAGTACTGGGAAAACGTAATGTAGGCGTAACGTGCTGCATCTGTAACATAAGATTTCACCTGAGCTGTACAGAATTATCTCCAGGATGCACAAAAAGGCAAAGAATTTACTGGGTTTGCAAAGATGACAGATTAATGTTAGAGAACATAACTAAACTGATGAAAAACATTCCCGAGTCACAGAGATTATCATTCACAGACAAGCTACCAGTGATATATGTGGACTGGGAAAAGACAACATTGGATAACGACCATAACTCAGGAACAGATAGTTTAGAGAACCGCAGCAGTAGTGTGGAGGAAAAGGGTATTGTGGTACAAAATAACAGCAATATTGCAGAGCCAGGTAATATAAACGATGAGTGCAACAGTGAGACAGAGTGCATAAATGAAGGAATTGGGACGAAAAACGGAGATGGCTCCAATAAAGAGGTAGACAAGACAGACAGAGATATAAATACCTTGAAAAAAGCAAAACCGGAACATATTTGCAAATTCTACGCTAAAGGAATATGCAAATATGGAAAATTAGGAGCAAAATGCAATTTTCTGCATCCGCGAAAATGCAGGAACATATTGGCGAAGGGTACATGCCTTTTGGAACAGGGTGTAGATACATTCACCCTAAATTATGTCAATTTTCAATTAGGGACAAAAAATGCTACAATCTTCAGTGTCCGGAACTCCACGTGAGAGGTACACAGCGTTATAGACGGGAAGATCAATATGACACGACTGGAAATTTTTTAGAGGAAGGCAGAAACAGAGTAGTAAATATAAGAGAGAGGAACAGTCAGATGGAACCACTACAGGATTACAGAGGGGAAGGGAGATACCCACAAGACTGGAATACAAACTATCAACAAGTACACAGGTGCTACATCACACAACACCCGTCCTACTACCAAAACTGGACGAATCACTTCCAAAACAACACCCCCTGGTAGAGTGGGGGGAGAATTACCAAACCCCACCAAAGTTGACTCGCAATGTGGGAAATCATTCATATTTGCAAACATACAAGGCTTGAAACCAAAATCAAGAAATAAAGTTAAGTTCATAAATGGCCTCCTAATAGAATCGAACTCAATATTTGGTGCATTTACAGAAACCAACAAAAAGGGAAATCTGGATTCCACATGGATAGTGAAATCTGGATTCCGAATTATAATCTATATAGATGTGACAGAGTAATTAGGTCGAGTGGAGGAGTAGATCTGTATATTAAAGAGGAGCTGGCATGCACAGAGCTCCTGAACTCGTCCAATGAGGTGGTAGAGGTACTTGGAATCAAGGTAGAAAATATGAATCTACTTATTATTTTAATATACAAACCGCCAGATGCAACAGTTGAGGAATTCACTGAATAGATCCACAAAATAGAGAATAACCTTGATAACCTAGCAAACCCAGTACCAGATATCATCTTCCTTGGAGACTTCAATCTACCCAGTTTAAAATGGAGAATAGTAAACAATAACATTATAGCAGGAAGTCAACCTGGAAATAACCAACCACAGGTTAGAAAACTACTGAGATTCTGTGACAAATTCTCGCTCAGTCAGCAGATTACAGAACCAACTAGGAACGTAAACACGCTGGACCTGATATTCACGAACAATGAGGAGCTAATCAGAGACATTACTGTCTCAGACACTACGTACTCACGTAGCTCATTGCTCGTAGCTCGTAGCTCGTAGCTACACAAGCTCATTGAAGTGCAAACTAACATTAATAACGGTAGTAGGCCCAAGAGAAACAACAAGCGAGAAGGGCTATTCAATAAATTCTATTTTAATAATAAGAGGATAGACTGGGAGAAAATAAACAGGGAACTTACAAACATTCAATGGGAAAATGTTCTAGAAATAAAAGTCCTACGCAGGGAATAGAAAAACTGACTTCTGAAGCATATGAAGTCTGTCTGAAACATGTTCCTTTGAGGAAAGCCAGAAAGAGGTCCAATGTAGAAAGAGAACGCAGATGACATTACAAAAGGAGGAAGAAATTAACGGAAATGCTTAAGCAGACACGACTCTCCATACAGAGAAGAAATAATTTAAACAGGGAGATTGAAGAAATCGAACAGAGACTGAAGCATTCCTATCAGACTGAAGAAAGGCAACTAAAACAGAAAGCAATTCAAGAAATAAAGAAAAACCCAAAATATTTCTTCACATATGCTAAATCAAAAGCGAAAACCACTGCCAGTATTGGACCTATTCGTATTAGTGAAGGTTCATACACTGAGGATGACAAAGAAATTAGTGAAATCCTAAAAAAGCAGTATGAAGACATGTTTAGCACTCCGATACTCAGCATGAAAGTGGAAGATTCGGATAATTTCTTTATGAAAGATACTCAAACACCTGTAAATATAACTGATATCGACACGAGCGTGGCAGATTTTGAAAGAGAAATTGACAATATGCCCATGCACTCAGCCCCGGGTCCAGACTCATGCAATTCAATATTTATATAGAAATGCAAAGTGCCAGTAGCACAGGCACTCAGTATAGTGTGGAGGAAGAGCTTGGACACAGGGGAGATACCAGATGCGCTTAAAGCAGCAGACATTGCCCCTCTACACAAGGGTGGTAGCAAAGCATTGGCAAAGAATTATAGACCAGTTGCACTAACGTCCCACATAATACAAGTATTTGAATGAGTGATCAGGAGTCAGGTCACTAGATTCATGGAAACCAATGACCTCCACAATCCAGGCCAACATGGATTTAGAGCAGGAAGATCATGCCTCTCACAGCTACTTGACCACTATGACAAAATCACTGAGACATTAGAGGAAAAACATAATGCAGATGTCGTATACACAGATTTTGCAAAGGTATTCGACAAATGTGACCATGGTGTGATTACACACAAAATGAGGTCAATGGGTATAACTGGTAAAGTAGGACGCTGCATACTCAATTTCTTGTCGAACAGAACACAAAGAGTAACAGTCAATCAAGTAAAATCGAGTCCGAGCGCAGTTAAAAGCTCTGTACCTCAAGGTACCTAATTTCATCTTCATAGTTTTTTACGTTTTGCTTTAAAATTGCACTGTATCTATTGCTACCCAATCTCTCAATCTTTATGTACGCAATCTGAACATCTTTATCATTGTGATTATTGCTGTCTTCTTATATGTGCTGTCAATCTGCTGTATGGTGTCTATTAATCTTGTTTAAATTATCAGTCAAGCTGTCAATGTAATCAATCAGAGCTTTAATATACCAATGTGCTTTAATATACAAACTAATCTCTCTCATCTCATTTTTTTTTCTTGCAATGTATTTGTTATCATTTTATTAATTCTGATAGAATTTACCTACTTAAAATTATCTGTTAGATTAAGGACCTGCCCGAAACGCTGCACGTATTAGTGGCTTTACAAGAGTGTAATTACTGTACTATGCTATGTATTCTCACAAACCCACTGTACCTTCTTGTATATAAATAAATAAATAAATAAAAGGTACAGTCCTTGCACCAATGCTGTTCCTTATTCTCATATCAGATATAGACAAAAACACAAGTCACAGCTTCGTGTCATCCTTTGCAGATGATACAAAAATCAGCATGAAAATTACCTCTGCTGAAGACATTGATAAACTACAAACAGATATTAACAAAGTTTTTGATTGGGCAGTAGAAAATAACATGATGTTTAACGGTGATAAATTCCAGGTACTCAGATACGGCAAAAATGAGGATCTTAAACATAATACAGGGTACAAAACACAATCGAATCTGCCCATAGAAGGAAAACAACATGTCAAGGATTTGGGAATAATGATGTCCGACGACCTAACGTTTAGGGAGCATAACCAAGCAAGTATTGCGTCAGCCAGAAAAATGATAGGATGGATGACGAGAACCTTCAAGTCCAGAGATCCCATCACAATGGTTGTACTCTTCAAATCACTTGTGTTGTCCTGTCTTGAGTACTGCTCAGTACTAACTTCCCCTTCAGAGCAGGAGAGATTGCTGAAATTGAGGGAATACAGAAAACATATACGGCACGCATAGACGAGATAATACACCTAAATTATTGGGATCGTCTCAAAGCTCTCCAAATGTACTCACTAGAAAGGAGACGAGAGAGATACCAAATAATATACACATGGAAAATACTGGAGGGACAGGTCCTAAATCTGCACAGTAAAATAACGACGTACTGGAGTGAACGACATGGAAGAAAATGCAGAATAGAACCAGTGAAGAGCAGAGTTGCCATGGGCACAATCAGAGAACACTGTATGAACATCAGAGATCCACGGTTGTTCAACGTCCTACCAGCGAGCATCAGAAATATTTCAGGAACAACCGTGGACATCTTCAAGAGGAAACTAGATTGTTTCCTTCAAGGAGTGCCGGACCAATCGGGCTGTGGTGGGTATGTGGGCCTGCGGGCCACTCCAAGCAACAGCCTGGTGGACCAAACTCTCACAAGTCAAGTCTGGCCCCGGGCCGGGCTTGGGGAGTAGAAGAACTCCCAGAACCCCATCAACCAGGTATCAAGGTGTCCTGTACATACCAGTTGCGTTGCTCCTGGCAGTATGGGTTCGAGTCACTTCTGGGTTGTGAGTTTTCAGTTATATATATGTATATGTCTGCGTATATAAATATAAATAATAATAAATGTTTATTTAGGTAACGTACATACATAAAGAGATTTTACAAAGTTTGTTGGGTTAATAGATAGAGCTAGTACATACAATGCCTAAAGCCACTATTACGCAAAGCGTTTCGGGCATGAAAAACATTAATGACTAAAGCTTAAAACTATTGGGTAAAAATAATAAAATGTGTTGAGAACAAATAAAAATAGAGGTAAAAGAGGGGGGAACATGGTTAAAAAAGCAGCACAAATACAATTACAAATTATTACAGAAAATTACATTCAAACAGCGTTGTTTTGAAAAAAAAAAAAAAAACATACATGGGTTGACAACAGAGGGGTAAGGTAGGTTACAGGGAATTTATTAGGTAGTGCTTAAATTTTATCTTAAACTGGTTGAGAGAGGTACTGTCTTTAACATGGTTGGGAAGATCATTCCACATTCTGGGTCCCTTGATTTGAAGAGCATTTCTAGTATGATTAAGTCGTACTCTAGGAATATCAAAACTGTATTTATTTCTGGTGTGGTGCTCATGGGTTCTGTTACAACCTTCAATGAATCTTTTGAGGTCAGGATTGGCATTACAGTTCAGCGTTTTATATATATGTATAATACACATGAGAGAATGTGCAATGACTTAATATCTAACATATTCAGAGATTTGAGTAGGGGTACCGAGTGATGTCTGGGGCCAGAGTTGGATATTGTCCTAATAGCAGCTTTGTGTTGAGTAATTAGAGGACGTAAATGATTTTGGGTAGTTGAACCCCAAGCACAAATGCCATAGTTGAGATATGGATAGATGAGGGAGTAATATGCATATGTATGTATGTATGTATGTGTATAAAGTATATGTGGAAGCTGATTAGAATTACATTTCACCTTCGTAAATGCACATTAATGACACTATGTAAAGAACACATCGACCACTTTATGTAGGGCAGCCGTAACTCTGTGTATCTATGTTTTTATGTCTGTAGGTTAGATTAGCATTTTAAAAGCACTACAATCACCTTTTGTGGCTGAATGTTCAATAAATCCCTGAACTATATGTTTAACAGATCTCTCACCCTGTCCATGGAGGACAGAAGAAAATGTATATATGCTGCTTAGCATTGTAAATGTGTGGCCACGTCTGTGGTAGAAAATAATAATAATAAAAAAAAACACTTACACGGGGGTCTCTTCCACTATTGCATGTTGCCGCAATGTTCTACTATGTAGTTAAATTACTCACAACACAGGCTACAAGGTCCGGGTGATGCTCCTCATTTCCCGTAAGTTCCCTAGTCTTGACTTGTCCTGTTACTTTCGTTAAATGGTGCTACACTTATCGTAGATAAGTGTACACTTATCGTAGATAAGTGTACACTTACACTTATCGTCTTCATCTTGAAAAACATAAATTAATAATTGAGTCGCAACATGGTTTTATAAATGGCCGTTCATGTTTAACAAATTTGTTATCTTTTTATTCTAGCATTGTTGAGGCAGTTGATAGTGGTAAGGATTGCGATGTTGTATACCTTGACTTTAGCAAAGCTTTTGATACAGTGCCACATGAAAGACTGATTAAAAAAATAGAGTCTCATGGTATTGGGGGTGCTATATTAAGCTGGATTAGGGCATGGCTATACCAAAGGAAACAGAGAGTTAGTATAAATGGAATCAAGTCAGAGTGGGAAAATGTTGTAAGTGGAGTGCCTCAAGGCTCTGTCCTGGGACCTCTGTTGTTTATAATATATATAAATGATTTAGATTCAGGTTTGAGTAGCAACATTTGCAAATTTGCCGATGATACGAAAATCGGTAGGGAAATTAATTCGGAGGAGGACTCACTATCACTTCAAGTTGATCTAGATAGGGTTTTGAAATGGTCAAAGGATTGGCAGATGCAGTTTAATGCTGATAAATGTAAAGTTCTGAGGTTAGGTAATGATGATAGAGTTACAAGATACGAGCTAGATGGTGTTGTGATTGCGAAGTCGGATTGCGAAAGGGATCTGGGAGTTATGATTAGTAAGAATTTAAAACAAAAGGATCAATGCATAAATGTTCGTAATAAGGCAAATCGGACACTTGGATTTATTAATCGCAGCGTTAGTAACAAGACACCTGGTGTGGTTCTCAAGCTATATCTTGCTCTAGTTAGGCCCCATTTAGATTATGCAGTTCAGTTTTGGTCGCCATATTATAGAATGGATATAAATTCACTTGAACGTGTCCAGCGTAGGATGACTAAGTTAATTCCCCAAATTAGAAATCTTTCATATGAAGAAAGATTAACAAAGCTTAAGTTGCATTCACTGGAAAGGCGAAGTGTTAGGGGTGACATGATAGAGGTTTACAAGTGGATGAATGGACATAACCGGGGGGATATTAATAGGGTATTAAAAGTATCAACACAGGACAGAACACGAAACAATGGATATAAATTGGATAAGTTTAGATTTAGGAAAGACTTGGGTAAATACTGGTTCAGTAACAGGGTTGTTGATTTGTGGAACCAATTGCCGCGTAACATTGTGGAGGTGGGGTCCCTCGATTGTTTCAAGCACGGGTTGGACAAGTATATGAGTGGGATTGGGTGGTTATAGAATAGGAGCTGCCTCGTATGGGCCAATAGGCCTTCTGCAGTTACCTTTGTTCTTATGTTCTTATGTTCTTATCCTGTACACTTATCGTAGATAAGTGTACAGGTACAAACAACAGGAAACAGGTACGAAAAGTACCTGTTAAATTAAAGAAAAATCCAGAAACACTGTATTTAAAATTGTTTACCATTCCAAACCATTGTACTCACGGCTCTTCTTTTCAAGATTATGTCGTGTTTCGTGCTACTTTTCCTGTTATGTATGTTGTTACTTTTCCTACGTAAACTATCTGCTAGACTAAAGAACAGCCAAAACGCTGTATCTACCGTTGTATTCCATTCCAAACATGGTACTCACGGCTTTGTACTGTTATACTGTTATGTTGACATTGCATTGTTAGCATTGTACTGTTAAATACTTTACTCCCCGGCAGACACAAGATCGTGTCCGCCGGGGGTCCCTTGAAACTGCCCGAGGAGACATATTTTTATGTCCGACGAACAAATATTTCTATAAAATTCCATTCATATCCGATCGACTTGGGGCTAGTATGAACATGTTTACCATAAATTTTACGTTTTCTCTAATAGCCACATAGTCTATTTGGGAGAATGGCATTGTCTTGTATCTTCGTGGTAAAACTATTGTAGATTATCGAAGTGCAGTAACATGTAACACTTTGCCCACTTCCCACACTCTTGCGGGTGGGCCGCAATCATGATTCTACATTTATATGCATATGTCCGTGTAGGTAATTTTATTGCGATCTAAAGGATACCAAATTTAACGCTGTAAGACAAGTGTGGAGTTGACAACCCTGAAAAGAATGGAAACATCTCGTCGCTGTTTGGAGCTCACGGCTAGTGATCCACATAGTTTCTTTATTGGTAGTGGTTTAAATCACGGTTTGGTGTCATTTTATACATATGATCTTCTAGAACATTCTATTGCGAACACATTGGTACACAAATGAAATATGTACATTGAAAATTAAGGTCAGCACAGTAAAAAGAGTATACACTTTTCCGTGTTGCCGCTCGATCTCCCAAAACGGTGATTCCACTTCGAGCAAGTTTTGGTCCTGTTTGTGGAGAGCAGTAAAGTGTTTTTAAATTAAGGAACAATCGAAACCCTGTATTTAACTATATTTACATTCCAAAGCATTGTACCCACCACTCTTCTGTTCAATATTATGTCGTTTATCTCGCCACTTCTGTTACATATGTTACTTTCCTATGTAATCTACCTGTTAGACAAAGGAACAGCCAACGTTGCATTTCCCTTTGGTTCTCTTCCAAAACCATATCACTCGGATCTTCTTTTCAAGATTATGACGTTTATCTTGCTATTTCTCCTATTAAGTAAGTTGTTACTTTCCTACGTAAACTATTTGTTAGTCTAAGGATCGGCGAAACGTTTTACCTCCCTTTTACCTGTACCAACCATGTTCTCAGGCTTCCTGTATCTGTTATGTTGTTCTTGGAAGGGGAGGGGTGCTCTGCCAGAACCCCACAAAGTAATAGGCTTCCACTTCTGGCAGGTGCTTAGTACATAGCTTAAGTAACTCCGTAACTCATCCAACACAATTAAGACTATGAAAAAGGATTTAAATTAACACTGAACATATGAGTTACGGCCAAAAAGTATGTTTATTAAGTACATGCTTCAAATCAAAAATCAAATTCAAAAATCAAATGTTTATTTAAGTAGGTGTTTAGGGTCTAGGGAGGGGGAAGACATATCGTGCGCGCTCCGTTAAAATCGTGACATTAACCAGGATTTCTTAGGACTACTGCCATGGATTACTGATTCCAGATAAAACAAAGTGCATAGTGACCCGCTGGAAAATTGAAAACAGTCATTAACAATAGAACTTTGTGTTAAATAGAGAATAAACGGGAGACCACGTGTGAGCCAGTGCACGAGGCTTTGTGTACATGCGTGTATGAGAAAAAAATAGTGAACAGTGATTCGGGGAACAGTGACGTGGAACGGGTATCACAACAACATATAACATGGAAGTGTAGGAAAATCGTGCATAGAATACTAGAAATATAAAATAGTGGCAAGAGGCGGCATCAGTGGTTATAAATCGAGTAACTGGAAACTGGTGACATCAACCTGGGACAACAAGAGGTCACCTGTACCGACCGCGGACCAGCTTCGCTACCCTACGCTAAGTACCTGCCATAAAGTTTGAACAAAATAACATACATAATATTCCAAATATACGGTATACATATAATATTATAAATATTAAATATATAAATATATACATATAATTTTATAAAGAGTTAAAAGGACTGACATCAACAAGTGATCCGTACAGTGAACCACAAATACAATACAAAACATCAGACAATGGAGAGGTGTGGCGAGTGTTCGGGAGTACTGGGAAAACGTAACGTAGGCGTAACGTGTTGCATCTGTAACAAAAGATTTCACCTGGGCTGTACAGAAGTATCTCCAGGATGCACAAAAAGGCAAGGAATTTACTGGGCTTGCAAAGATGACAGATTAATGTTAGAGAACATAACTAATCTGATGAACAACGTTCCCGAGTCACAGAGATTATCATTCACAGAAAAGCTACCATTGATATATGCGGACTGGGAAAAGACAACATTGGATAACGACCAAAACTCAGGATCGATAGTTTAGAGAACCGCAGCAGTAGTGTGGAGGAAGAGGGTATTGTGGTACAAAATAACAGCAATATTGCAGAGCCAGGTAATATAAACGATGAGTGCAACAGTGAGACAGAGTGCATAGTTGAAGGAATTGGGACAAAAAACGGAGATGGTTCCAATAAAGAGGTAGACAAGACAGAGATATAAATACCTTGAAAAACGCAAAACCGGAACATATTTGCAAATTCTACGCTAAAGGAATATGCAAATATGGGAAATTAGGAGCAAAATGCATTTTTCTTCATCCTCGAAAATGCAGGAACATGTTTGTGAGGGGTACATGGCGTTTTGGAACAAGGTGTAGATACTTCCACCCTAAATTATGTCAATTTTCAATTATGGACAAAAAATGCTACAATCTTCAGTGTCCGGAACTCCATGTGAGAGGTACAGAGCGTTATAGACGGGAAGATCAATATGACACGACTGGAAATTTTTTAGAGGAAGGCAGAAACAGAGTAGTAAATATAAGAGAGAGGAACAGTCAGATGGAACCACTACAGGATTACAGAGGGGAAGGGAGATACCCACAAGACTGGAATACAAACTATCAACAAGTACACAGGTGCTACATCACACAACACCCGTCCTACTACCAAAACTGGACGAATCACTTCCAAAACCCTGGACGCAAACACAGTGGCCTCCTTACCAGAGCCTCAGATATTAACACCAAGTAAGGCATTCAGCACTTCCACTAACACGATAACATCATTTATATTTGCCAACATCCAGGGTATAAAAACACGCAAATCCAACAAAGTTCACTTTATTGATGGTCTCCTTCATGAGGCAAATGCAATGTTTGCAGCCCTAACAGAAACCCACACAAAGGACTACCATGATGGTGAAATATGGATCTCAGAGTACAATCTTTTCAGATGTGATAGGAAACACCGGCTTCAGGGTGGGGTCAGCCTATACATCAAAGACACACTCATCTGTACTGAGCTGCTAAACACCTCAGATGATATGGTGGAAGTGCTGATAATCAAAATAGAGATTCTAAATGTAGTTATTGTCCTTGTATATAAGTCACCGGAGGCAAACCCTCAGCAGTTTAAAGACCAACTAATGAAAATAGAACACTGCTTGGAAAACCTCACTAAACCAGCTCCGAACATCATCCTGCTTGGGGACTTTAACCTACGGCACCTGAAATGGAAACACCTGGCTAATACAGTAATATCAGAAAGAATACCAGGAAGTAGCCTAAATGAACAGGCACATGCAAATGACCTGCTACGGATGTGTGATAGGTTTGCCTTAAACCAACAAATAGTAGAACCAACTAGGAGGAGAATACACTGGACCTCATTTTCACTAATAATGATGAATTGATCAGGAACATAATGATTAAAAATACCTGTTACTCAGATCACAACTTAATTGAAGTTATGACAACCATGGGGAGTAGACCTTCAAAACCAGTCCAGATTCCCGGTGGAGGAGATTTCAGCAAATTCAACTTCAATAATAAACAGATAAACTGGGAGCAAATAAACCAGGACTTCACAGAAATAAACTGGGAAGAACAGCTAGAAAATGCAAACCTGAACCAGTGCCTGGAAAAAATAAGCTCAGTAGCACTAGAAATATGTTCAACCCGCATACCCCTAAGAAAAAACAGAAAGAGATGCAGATTGGAACGGGAACGTCGTTCCCTATATAGGCGAAGAAAACGAATCGCGGAACAACTTGAGAGTCGCACCTTATCTCAAGAACGGCGAAGAAGGTTAGGTAGAAATAGAAACAATTGAAATCAAGCTACAAGAATCATACAAAACCCAGGAGAGGCAAAGAGAGCAAAAGGCCATCAGTGAAATAGAGAGAAATCCGAAATATTTTTTCTCCTATGCAAAATCAAGATCAAAAACCACATCTAGTATCGGGCCCCTGCGAAAGGGAGATGGAACTTTCACCGATGACAACAAAGAAATGAGCGAGCTACTGAGGAAGCAGTAAGACTCTGTTTTCAGTGAGCCATTAAACGCACTAAAGATTGATAACCCAAATGAATTTTTCATGGATATGATACCAACATCAAATCATATATCAGACGTCACCCTATCCCCACTAGATTTTGAAGAAGCCATAAACAGTATGCCTATGCACTCTGCACCAGGCCCGGATTCTTGGAACTCCATATTCATCAAGACCTGTAAAAAACCACTATTGCAGGCCCTCCACATTCTGTGGAGACAAAGCCTAGATACTGGCGTTATTCCTGATACACTAAAATAGCAGAGATAGTACCACTTCATAAAACAGGAAATAAGGCAGAGGAAAAAAATTACAGACCGATAGCACTAACATCGCACATTATAAAAAATTTTGAGAGAGTGCTAAGAAGTAAGATCACAAAATACATGGAATCACAGCATCTCCATAACCCCGGACAACATGGTTTCAGAACAGGGCGCTCTTGCCTGTCGCAGTTGCTGGACCACTATGATATGGCATTAGATGCTATGGAAGACAAACAAAACGCTGATGTAATTTACACAGATTTCGCAAAAGCTTTTGATAGCTTTTGATAGCATTTTATGTGCATTATTGCACATAAAATGCGTTCAAAAGGAATTACCGGAAAAATAGGCAAATGGATCTACAATTTCCTGACCAACAGAACCTAATGTGTAATAGTCAACAAAATAAAATCCAGCCCATCAACCGTGAAGAGCTCAGTCCCCCAGGGTACTGTGCTTGCTCCAGTACTTTTTCTCATCCTCATATCGGACATAGACCAGAACACAACCTATAGCACTGTATCATCCTTTGCAGATGACACTAGGATCTTCATGAGAGTAGGCAACATAGAGGACACGGCAAACCTCCAGTCAGATGTAGATCAAGTCTTTCTATGGGCTACAGAAAATAATATGGTGTTTAACGAAGATAAGTTCCAGCTCATGCGCTATGGAAAAAATGAAAATATAAAAACGGAAACCATGTACAAAACTCAGGCAAATCATAACATAGAACGTAAAGGCAAAGTAAAGGATGTGGGTGTACTCATGTCGGAAGACCTTACCTTTAAAGAACACAATAAAGTAGCCGTCACAACTGCAAGAAAAATGACAGGTTGGATAACAAGAACTTTTCACACTAGAGATGCTATACCGATGATGACACTTTTCAAAACGCTTGTGCTCTCTAGAGTGGAGTACTGCTGCACAATGACAGCCCCTTTCAAAGCTGGAGAAATTGCCGACCTGGAGAGCGTGCAGAGATTCTATACTGCTAGAATTCACTCAGTAAAACACCTAAACTATTGGGACCGACTAGAGAGCCTAAATCTGTACTCCCTTAAGCACAGGCGGGAGAGATATATAACGTGGAAAATGTTAGAGGGGCTGGTCCCAAACCTGCACACAGAAATAACATCACATGAGACCAGAAGACATGGTAGGATGTGCAGAATACCCCCGTTGAAAAGCGGAGGTGCAACAGGTACTCTAAGAGAGAACTCTGTCAACATCAGAGGCCCGAGACTGTTTAACACGCTTCCGCTACACATAAGGGGCATAACTGGCCGACCCCTCACAGTGTTCAAGAGAGAACTGGATAAGCACCTCCAAAGGATACCTGATCAACCAGGCTGTGACTCATACGTCAGGCTGCGAGCAACCGCGTCCAACAGCCTGGTTGATCAGTCCAGCAACCAGGAGGCCTGGTCGACGACCGGGCCGCGGGGACGCTAAGCCCCGGAAGCTCCTCAAGGTAACCTCAAGGTAAGGTAAGTAAAGTATATACATACAAGGGGTGATACAGATTTTGATAAATTTATAGATAGAGCTAGTACATACAATGCCTAAAGCCACTATTACGCAAAGCATTTCGGGCAGGAAAAATACTAAAGACTAAAACTTTATACTAATTGAGATTAAAGTATAAAATGTGTTGAGAAAAATATAAAAATAAAAAAGCAGAGGAACATGGCAAGTGTCGGGGAATAAGAGGAGCGAGTAACAGTGTATACAAGATCTTTATCCCGGACACCTGGCAAGATCGCCAATGTCGGGGTTTACCTTAGTTGTAAGTATAAGTATAAGTAACCGTTCTTGATATCCTGGCAACGGTCGCCAACGTCGGGGTGTCTCTCTCTCTACATGGACACCACCCAGTAGTATTAGCGATAACTGTTACTCACCGTAGCCCTGCGGGTCTTCACTTAATCCTCGCGGCGCCACTGTTCGCCAGGAGAGTATCCCAGTCAATCTCCAGCCAGCCTTTGTAGCCAAAGACTAGTGAGAACACAGTGAGCTCTCTCCCAACCGTGTGCCCGCCCCGACAAGGGCTCTTCTACTAACTGCAAGGTCGCCAACTGGTGTTTCCCGTGTCCAGTAACACGTCAGTGGTATTGTGGAATTATGGTACTAGTGGCAGAGAGCTCACTCATTAAATCTGGTCACAGGCAGGTATATGTCTCTAATACTCTCACTCTTTGGAACTGTTCTATAGCAACAAGAATATGGAGGGATAATACAAACGCAAAGGTATTTTATATTTTACTTAAAACACACAAGGTAGTATATCAGCAACGAAGAAATAGGTACACGGCAGTAAGTCACTCTCTCTTCATAAAACCTGGAACTCATCAAGAGGGCAACACTCCCCCTCCTGTCAATATCAGCTGAGCAGCCCCCTCTCAGTGTGAGAATGCTCCTGTGCTTGTTTTCTTGGCGTTATGCACCTTGTTTCATTAGATTCACAGTAATCACCATATTTGCAATCAACACAATATTTGCTATAATGACAATAGAACGCAATGAGTCACTTCACTGGTCTCAAGCTCAATAAATCGTTTCTACAGCAATAAACACGATAATTCACTGTAAAGGCGTTATATACGACAGATCATACTAATGATAACACAATTAATCACTGCACACATGGAAATGTTATTCAACACACCAACATATGTATATATATGGATCAATTCGTCTATATCAATAATAATAAGATAAATACTGGGCACACAGCCTAACACCAATAACTGGTACTCTTATATATATATATATATATATATATATATATATATATATATATATATATATATATATATATATATATATATATATTCTCTGACATAAGTTATCATATTAATGTCACATGAAAGAAATCATCAACAACACAGTAAACTCTTCAATGATTATAGGTGCATCCACACACTGCAAATATATATACCGTGAGAGCTTCCTACAGCCTCACTTCTCACAACTGTGTCCTACCGTGACATAGACATTGGTGAGCCTTGCTCACGACATGAAAATACTCTGGCTAAATATATAGCTGACTAAAGGGGAATTGGGAGGAAAACTAGAATCACCTACTTCCACCTTACTGATGTGGACTCGCCCTCTGGTGAGAGTTGAATTGCAGCTACTGGTCCCGGCTCTCGACTCGTTGTAGGGAACGCCCCCACACACACACTAATGATCTCTCCAGGAAACCAATCAACATCCCAAAATAAACGTGTTGGCACCATGCTCTGTCCTCCGCAGGTCCGTGCTCCTCCACAACTTCTCGTAGGGTTGTAGTCGGTCTCCTGACCGTCGACTTCTCCTCGCAACTACGTCTGCAGTCCTACTTCTCAACTGCAGTCGTCCTGATTCCCAATTAGTTTTCTTCTTTCACTGCTTCCCGGTGGGTTGGCCCAGCCGCTACGTCACTAGATGGGTGAACTGCCTCATACGTCACATACGTCACCGCACAGACTTCACTTCTTCTTCTTGCAAAGCACCTGTCCCTGGAGCACTTGTTGCTCAATATTCCGTCGATTCCCTCTTCGGTCCAACACATGAACGAAGGAAGACCTCACAGCGTACTTGCAGACTGCGGGTGACGCGTAAAATCCACGGGAGCGGGGTACAACTGTCAAACTGACAGGACCAACTTTCGCACGTCCGTCCACCTTGACGTGCCGTCTCAAATTGGTCCCTCACGGAGGATTGGCCCAGCCGCTACGTCATCACTGTGAAGCTATCAGACATCCCAGACGTCACTGTCTAGACCTCACTCGTGCACAGCACCTGTCCTTGGAGCACTTGCTGTTCATTTCTCGTCAGTTCCTACGTTGGTCCAACACATGGAATATAGGAAGACCTCCCCAGGTGCCGGCAGACCACTGGTGATGCATAAATCCTCCAGAGATGGGGGATCCTGTCAAACTGACAGGATCCCCTGTCGCACGTCCTACCACCTAGACGTGCTGTCTCACACTGGTGGCGCCACCGCGGCGCGATGACCGGACCCCCCTGCCTTCGTGACGTCATACTTGCCAGGGGCGTTTCTCATTGGCTCCCTGTGACACGTCACTGTCAGTGACCAATCTGGTGCCACTGACGTCACACAGTTTTGGCGGCAAAACGGAGGGGCTTGCACCATATTGGCGTCCTAAAGGGCCTATACCACAGGCCAAAATACTTTTCTTTTACGAATGTCTCGCCAACGCGAGAACACTACACGCTCCCACATATATCAAACTGTTGCCCGCAATGTAGAGAACGCTCGGGTAAAGTGGATATGACTCTTACAGCTGGCGTGGGAGAAATATAAGGGGGGGGGGGAACACCATCATACAAGAAAACAGCAAAAATATAATTTGGTCGACAAACAACATTGTTTAAAAATAACAGACATGAGTTGACATTATAGGGAATAAGGTAGGTTACAGGGAGGTAATTAGGTAGTGCTTAGTTTTAATCTTAAACTGGTTAAGAGAGGTACAATCTTTAACATGATTGGGAAGGTCATTCCACATTCTGGGTCCCTTAATTTATAGAGCATTTCTAGTTTGATTAAGTCGTACTCTTGGAATATCAAAAATGTATTTGTTTCTGGTGTGGTGCTCATGGGTTCTGTTACAACCTTCAATGAAGCTTTTAAGGTCAGGATTGGCATTACAGTTCAGCGTTTTATATATATATATATATATATATATATATATATATATATATATATATATATATATATATATATATATATATATATATAATACACATGAGAGGATGTGCAGTGACTTAATATCTAACATATTCAGAGATTTGAGAAGGGGTACCGAGTGATGTCTGGGGCCAGAGTTGGAAATCGTACAAATAACAGCTTTGTGTTGAGTAATTAGAGGACGTAAATGATTTTGGGTAGTAGAACCCCAAGCACAGATACCATAGTTGAGATAAGGATAGGTGAGGGAGTAATAGAGCGTCACCAGGGCAGGGCGAGGTACATAATATCTGATCTGATAATGCCAACAGTTTTTTTTAACTTTTTTTTATATATTTAGAATGTGTCACTGGAAATTCAGTTTGGGTCAATGAGAACGCCAAGGAATTTGCCGTCTATTTTGTTACAAATTTGGTTATTATTTATCCTGAGATTTAGTTGATTTGAGGATCGATGTATTGCCAAACAAAATGTAGAAAGTTTTGTCAATGTTGAGGGTGAGTTTGTTGGCAGTTAGCCAAAGATGGACTTTATTTAGCTCAGTATTCACTGTGACATTAAGAGCAAGAGGGTCAGGACTGGAGTAAATAAAGGTTGTGTCGTCAGCAAATAGAATTGGCTTTAACTAAGCATTTAAATTATTAATATTAAGTAATTGTTATATTGAATAATAAATATTAATTAATTGTTATATTATATTCATTAATTGGTATATTAAATTAATTAATTGTTATATTAAATTAATATTAATTAATTGTTATATTAAATTAATATTATTGTTATACTAAATTAATATTAATTAATTGTTATATTAAATTAATATTTTTTAATTTACATTTAAACAATTAAGATTGTATTATGTAATTTTATTTCAATTATTTAATTAAATAAGTCCCCCATTTCAAAGGCGAGTTTTCCTTCCAGCTTGGAATTTCGCTCACCTAATTGTGCTTGCGGGGATTGAGCATTGGCTCTTTGGTCCCGCCTCTCAACCGTCAATCAACTGGTGTACAGATTCCTGAGCCTACTGGGCTCTATCATATCTACATTTGAAACAGTGTATGGAGTCAGCCTCCACCACATCACTTCCTAGTGCATTCCATTTATTAACTACTCTGACACTGAAAAATTCTTTCTTACGTCTCTGTGGCTCATCTGGGTACTAAGTTTCCATCTGTGTCCCCTTGTTCATGTCCCTCCCGTGCTGAAGAGTTTGTCTTTGTCCACCCTGTCAATTCCCCTGAGAATTTTGTAGGTGGTATTATGTCTCCCCTTACTCTTCAGTTTTCCAGGGACGTGAGGTTCAGCTCTTTTAGCTTTTCCTCGTAGCTCATACCTCTCAGTTCCGGGACGAGCCTGGTGGCATACCGCTGAATCTTCTCTAACTTTATCCTGTGTTTAACTAGGTATGGACTCCAGGCTGGAGCTGCATATTCCAGGATTGGTCTGACATAAATATTATACAGGGTCCTGAACGAATCCTTACACAAGTTTCTAAAGGGAATTCTTATGTTGGCCAACCTAGCATATGCCGCTGATGATATCCTTTTGATGTGGGCCTCTGGGGACAGGTTCGGTGTGATATCAACCCCCCAGATCTTTCTCTCTATTTGACTCTTGCAGGATTTCACTTCCCAGATGGTACCTTGTATTCAGCCTCCTGCTCCCTTCACCTAATTTCATTACTTTACACTTTCTTGAGTTGAACTTTAGCAGCCATTTTCTATACCATTCCTCAAGTTTGTCCAGGTCATCCTGTAGTCTCTGTCTATCTTCATCAGTCTTGATTCTTCTCATAATTTTTGCGCCATCAGCAAACATTGAGAGGAATAAGTCTATACCCTCCGCAACATCGTTTACATATATTAGAAACAGGATGGGTCCAAGTACTGAGTCCTGTGGGACTCCGGTGGTGACATCTCGCCATTGTGATGTCTCCCCCCTCACCGTCACTCGCTGTTTCCTGATGCTTAAGTACTCCCTTATCCATTGGAGCACCTTCTCTTTTACTCCTGCCTGTTCCTCCATCTTTTTTAACAGCCTTTTATGGGGTACTGTGTCAAAGGCTTTCTGGCAGTCCAGGAAAATGCAGTCTGCCCACCCTTCTCTTTCCTGCCTATTTTTTTTGCCTGGTCATAGAATTCTATTAAACCTGTGAGGCATGATTTACTATCCCTGAACCCATGTTGGTGGTGTGTTACAAAGTTATTTCCCTCCAGATGCTCTACAAGCCTTTTCCTCGCGATCTTCTGCATCACCTTGCATGGTATACAAGTTAAGGAAACTAACCTGTAGTTCAGTGCCTCCTGCCTGTCACCCTTCTTGTATATTGGGACTACATTAGATGTCTTCCAATTTTCTGGTAGATCTCCTCTTTCCAGTGACCTGTTATACACCATAGAGAGTGGTACACTTAGTGCTTCTGCACCTTTCTGTAGTATCCATGGTGAGATTCTGTCAGGCCCAACAGCCTTTGTCACATCCAGCTCCAACAGATACCTTTTGACCTCATCACTGGTGAGGTCAAATTCCTCCAAGGTTGCTTGGTTTGCATCTTCCTCATTTAGTGCTGGGGCTTCTCCTTGTTTTATTGTGAAGACCTCCTGGAATCTCTTGTTGAGTTCTTCACACACCTTGTCATTCTCTGTGTATCTGTTCTCCCCTTTTTTTAGTTACATCACTAGTTCCTTCACTGCTGTTTTCCTCCTGATGTGGCTGTGGAGCTGCTTTGGTTGGGTCTTGGCTTTACTCGCGATGTCATTCTCATATTGTCTCTCTGCTTCCCTCCTCACTCTGAGGTACTCATTTCTGGCCCTCTGGTATCTCTCCCTGCACTCCGGTGTTCTGTTATTCCTGTAGTTTCTCCATGTTCTTTTACTCAATTGTTTTGCTACCTTACAATCCTGGTTGAACCATGGATTTTTCTGTTGTTTTTTCGTTTTTCCTCCTTTTGGACCGGGATAAACCTGTCTGCAACTTCCTGGCACTTCTGGGTGACATAATCCATCATGTCCTGTACAGTCTTGTGCTGTACAGTCCTGTACAGCACAATTAATATACATTTGTATTAATTGTGCAGATTATGTATTTTGCATAAGTTGTATGATTATTGCAATAATGTATTGATTATATTTCTATAAATTGTGTATTGTTTTGTGCAAGTTGTATGTATTAATTGTATATGTTTTTGTATGTGTGTTTGTGGAAATTGTGTAGTTGAGTATTTAATGAATATGTGCTTGTTATGTATTGTTCATATTTTGGTAAGTTGTGTATTAATTATATTTTTGAGCAAGTTGTGTAAATGTCGCAATTGTATTTGTGTAAATCGTGTATTTATGCTAGTTGTGTATTTTCATATTTGGGGTAGTTATGTATTGTACGTATTTGTGCTAGATATGTATTTGTACAAGTTTTGTAATAATTATGGAAGATGTGTAATATTTGTGAAAGTTGCGTATTAGTTGCGCATGTTGTGTAATTGCATATGGACGAATTGTTTATTTATGCCTTTGTGTATTGATTGTCATTGTGCAAGTTGAGGTAATTATATAGCAAGTTTTCTTGTATTAATTGTGCAAAGATGTATAATAATTACACAAATTGTGTAATAATTGTCCATGTTTTATAATATTTTTTGTGCTAATAGTGCATTTATGCAAGTTGTGTTTTTAATTTGTTGACGTGGAACTGGTGCAACTGTGTTTTTGTGTGCAAATTGTGTAAGCTCTGTAATCTGAAAAAATAGACCTTAATGGTGTAAGTGTATTTTGGTTTATGAGACAATGTGTGGGTATTTTGTGAATATTATGTATGTGGAATTGTGTAATTTTAGTGAAAGCGCATTTTTGATTGTCTAAATGCATAAACATTTTGATATATTTGTGCAAATACCATACTTTGTGCAAATGTCATACTCTGAGTGTACATGCAATATTGTGTAAATGGTATATTTTTGTGTACAACTGACATATTTTGTATGTAAATGTCATATTTTTGTGTGATGGTATATTTCGAGTGTAAATAATATATTTTGTGTATAAATGGCATATTTGGCGTGTAAATGCTGTATTTTCTGTGTATGGCATAAATTACATCTGATTAATGGGGAAATGGTGGCAAAAAACTAGGTCATTCTCTATGAATGTATAGGTTGTGGAGTATGTGTAGGTATGTATGCATGTATTTGCGAGTGTTTGTTTAGAAACAAGTTACCTGATTTGCGTAGCAAGACTAGGATTTTTTGAGGTGTAGAAATGATTAGCTTATGAATATAGTGGCTAGCATCCAGCTGAGTTGCTAGATGGATGAACTGAGGTGCGACATTTGGATAGCTATTTGATGGATGTGAGGACAGTTGACTAGCCTATGAACACAGCTACTAATCCGCTGTACTGCCAGATGTGTGGTAACTACTTGTGGATTACAGTACGATATCTAGCTATAGGGTTTCATAATTGCTGTTGTGTATAAAACTAGAATGACAGCTATTTATTAAAACTATTATTGTAAACTAATACTTTAAGTGGGATCCCTTGGTTGTTTTAAGCATAGGGTGGACATGAATATGAATGAGATTGGGTGGAGATATATAGGAGCCTCGTATGGGCCAATAGGACTTCTGCAGTTACCTTTATTCTTATGTTCAGCTCACTTCTGCCAGATGTACGATGCTGCTCAAATTGCGGTATGATATTTGGGTTGCTATTTAGTTTTGAATTTATTACTGCATTATGAATGATTACAGTTGTGGATGACTAAAATGTATATTCTTAAACTTCTGATTAGGTTAGGTGGGGGATGGTTAGTCTAACCATTTTTGAATAATAACATCAAATACAGTACACATGCCAGTAGGATGCTAAAGGCCGCATTGGCCATCTGGTGACGTCATACATGGTTGACCAGTCAGGTGCTGTGATACCTTAACACTTATATGCTAATGGCCAACAATACCTTACTCTATACCTGAGGTTGCTTCTAGTGATGTCGTTAAACAACAACAACTGGTCTGTAGAATGTATTTGTTTGTTATATATAATAAGTTAGGTTAGGATGGTTTGATCAGGTTTATGAATATCAGAAAATAGGAGCAATGAGCAAAAATAAGAGTCAATGTAGCTGAATATCGACTCTGATGAAGCACAGAGTACAGTTGAGGTATTAAGCCTGATTAAGAGTTCGCATTTATGTGTGAACCTCCTGGGATCCGCATTTAGCACGTTGGCTGTAAACTCATTGGGGTCTTACAGCGCTTTAGAGATGATAAAGTTACCGACCTAACAAATTCACAAAGACCTGAAAGTTGTAGCATTAAATATTATGATAGATATCGTGAGGAGACATTCACATATGGGACTAATAGAACAAGAACCCGGCAATGTGATGTTATAGTGGCCAGAATACGCCTGGGATATAGACGTATCTGGCAGCTTTCTCAAAACCCAAATGTCGAGTACACAATGTGTCAACTTTGTGAAAGAGAAAACATGGACTCTCTTGAACATTATATTGTAGAATGTCCCATACTGACTGACTTTCGCCCTCCTGGGCTAAGGTATGCTGAACTCTGTAGTTACTATATGAGTACTGGAACACTTGATGATATATTGGACTTGTATCCAAGATTGACCATGTAATATATCAATCATACAATGTATATATATGATGTAACTATATAACCTGAGCTTGTAAAAGCACCTTCAGTGATTAAGTGCTTAATTGCACACTAGTTTCTTTATCAGCTACCTCACCCTGTCAGAGTAAATGAGACAAATGTATGTGAATGCATGTGTGTGTGTATTTATATGTATGTATATATGTGTGTGTGTGTGTGTATGTATATGTATGGGTATAAAGTATATATGGAAGCTGATCAGAATTACATTTCACCTTTGTGAATGTACATTAATGACACTATGTAAAAGACACATCTAACACTTTATGTAGGGCATACGTAAATCTGTGTATCTATGTATTTACGTATGTAGGTTAGCTTAGCATTTTAAAAGCACCGAATCACCTTCTGTGGTTGAGTGTTCAATAAACCCTTGAACTATATGTTTAACACTTCTCTAACCCTGTCCATGGAGGACAGAAGAAAATGTATATATGTTAGCATTGTAAATGTGAGGCCACGTCTGTGGTAGAAAATAATAATAATAACAAAAAACCATCACCCCACCTGCCACACTCCCTCACCTCGACTGCCACACTCCCTCACCCCACCTGCCACACTCCCTTAACCAACCTGCAACACACCATCACCCCACCTGCCAAACTCCCTCACCTCGCCTGCCACGCTCCCTCACCCCATCTGCCACACTCCCTAACCCCACCTGCCACACACCATCACCCCACCTGCCACACACCCTCACCCCACCTGCCACACACCATCACCCCACCCGCTACACTCCTACACCCCGCCTGCCACACTCCCTCACACCGCCTGCCACACACTATCACCTCGCCTGCCACACTCCCTCACCCCGCCTGCCACACACCATCACCCGGCTTGCCACACTCCCTCACCCCGTCTGCCACACTCCCTCACCCCGCCTCCCTCACACCATCACCCCACCTGCCTCACTCAGTCACCTCGCCTGCCACACTTCCTCACTCCACCTGCCACGCACCATCACCCCGCAAATTCTCAAAGACCTGAAAGTTGTAGCATTAAATATTATGATAGATATCGTGAGGAGACATTCACATATGGGACTAATAGAATAAGAACCCGGCAATGTGATGCTATAGTGGCCAGAATACGCCTGGGATATAGACGTATCTGGCAGCTTTCTCAAAACCCAAATGTCGAGTACACAATGTGTCAACTTTGTAAAAAGAGTGGTTGCAGTTTTTGCCGGCAGGGGGTGTGGGGGTCTCTTACCCTCCCTGTCCAGTGTTGTTGCCTGCCTGGCTGCGTGCTGATGTGGCCGTTTTGACATGGGGGGCCTGGCCATTCCTCCTGTGTTGCGGGTAAATTCCGTGGGCCTGGAATTCACGTGTAAGGCTGGTTATCCGGCCGTTGAGTTAGTTATGTGCGACATGCTTCGTGTCCCGGTGGAAGCTGTGTATGGCGTTGAGCTTGTTACGGCCCACCGGGTGATTGTCAAGTTCGTGGGGGAGGAGGAGTGTCGGGACTTCCTCCGGCGGAACGAGGGGAGTTCATTGCAGTTGCCGGCTCCGTTACGATCTCGGACCGAAGTGGTGCCCTGACATATGTCAGTGTGCACGGTGCGCCCCTGGAGTTCCCTGAAGGCCTTCTCCGGCGCTTCTTCGGGAGGTATGGTGTAGTCATCAGTGTGCGGGTGAACAAGCTGTCCTCGGGGAAGTATGCTGGGAAGCAGACGAACGTCCGTACATTAGGTATGCGCCTGCGGTCGGATATCCCATCTTCTGTCCAGCTGCTGGGCTACTACATTCGGGTGTACTATGCCCGGCAGCCCCGTACTTGTTTCCGGTGTGGCCAGTTGGGGCATCAGGCTGCCGGGTGCTCTGAGACACCTGCTGCACCCGTTAACTTATT
Source organism: Procambarus clarkii (assembly GCF_040958095.1). Lineage (NCBI taxonomy): Eukaryota > Metazoa > Arthropoda > Malacostraca > Decapoda > Cambaridae > Procambarus > Procambarus clarkii. The sequence continues at coordinate 10,464,497 of NC_091234.1, forward strand.
CCGGGAGGAGGATTTCCCGCCGCTCCCTCAGGGCGTGGTTTCCGGAGATGAAGTGGAGCAGGTCCCAGTCGCTGCTGATGCGGCCCCTCCTGCGTCACCCGACATGCCCCCGGTGCTTGTTGTCCTTCAGCCGGGTGCGTCTGCGTCTTCCTCGACTCCTGCTGCTGCGCCTGGTCCTGCACCCTCGCCAGGTTTTCCGGCTGTGCTGGGTGTTGGGGGGGCTGCGGAGCATCCTGTTGTGTGCGGCTCGGTTCCCCATGTGGTTGAGGCTGCTGCAGTACTGTGACGGGCGTTGGTTCGCCCGGTTCGTGAGGGCTGTGGTTCTGGGTCCACCTCCGGCTGTGAGGATGTGCGGCCAGTGCCCAAGCGTTCTAGGCGCTTTTCTACTGCTTGGGCTGATATGGAGGACTACGACGCGGGTGGAGCTTCGGGAGTTGGTGTGGCGATTCCGGGTGCCTCGTGCTCTACGACGCTGGTGGTGGCTGATGTCCATGTGTCGGCTGTTGACGATGATTGTGCGTCTAATTTACCTTCTGTTCTTTCTCCTGCAGAAGGTTCTACGCAGTGAGAGGTGGTTGCTCCTACAGGCGTGGATGGTGTGGATCCTGGTGCGAGCCGAGGCATCAAGCTGGTGCTGAAAAAGGATGCCAAGCGTGGGGGGTCCCGGCAGGTATAACGTTCAGTGGTTGCCGAGGGGCCCTGTGAGGCAGCTGAGGAGGGTCCCAGTGTGCTGCCCATTGCCCGCCCTCATGGGAAGAGGCCTCTCCCTCTCATCTTGGCCTCCGGAGTGGCGATTGATGATGACCATCCGTTGAATTTTGAAATCGTTGACCGTGTGCGTCCTGATTCGTGGTGCCCTTCTACCATCTGGATTCGTCGGGCTAAGTGTTTTATTGTAGGTGTGCCAGAGTTAATGCCCGATCCTCGTACGCTCAATAGTGACCATGTTTCGGAGGACATTGTTACTTTGGGAGGCGTATTGTATTCGCTTCCCGGCGGACGAGTGGCCGGACAAGTATGAGATCTTTTCGTAGCCTGTGTGCTTGCTGTGTGTTTGGTGTGGTGTTGTGATGTTTTGTTGTATTTTTCTTTTGTTTTCTTGTGTTTTTGATGTCGGCCCTTCAGGCCGGTGTTTAGTGACTTTGTATGGTTGTGTATTGATTTGTTTGTTTCTTGTTGTACTTTGTTGTTGCATTCTTGGTCCTTCAGGCTAGTTGTTGTGTTTATGCCTAATTTGTTTTCAGGTGTGCGTGTTTATTGTAATTGTTAATTTTGGCTTCGCCTTTTGTTTACGGGGCGGATGGCTTGGTGTGTGTTTTTTTATTAATGTATTGATTTTATGTTGGTTTACTAGTTGTACGTGTTTGGACAGTCTTGTGTTTGCACTGTTCTGTTTCCTGCTATGCCTCTTGTTGTATGTTTTGTTTTTCTGGAGGTGTTGTTTTGTACTGTGATTGCTGGATTGCCATTGTATTCTGTTTTGTGCTTTGATGTATGCTGTATTTTTCATGTTTTTCTTGTGTATGTGTTTTGTTGTGCTATGCTGTTTTGTTGTGCTATGCTGTTTTGTTGTGCTATGCTGTCGGCCCTTCTGGCCCGTGGTCTATTGTTTTCCTTTATGTATTCTGTATTTTTATTGTATTTAATTTGCATGCTCTGCATGTAAAAAAAAAAAAAAAAAACTTTGTGAAAGAGAAAACATGGACTCTCTTGAACATTATATTGTAGAATGTCCCATACTGACTGAGTTTCGCCCTCCTGGGCTAAGGTATGCTGAACTCTGTAGTTACTATATGAGTACTGGAACACTTGATGATATATTGGACTTGTATCCAAGATTGACCATGTAATATATCAATCATACAATGTATATATATGATGTAACTATATAACCTGAGCTTGTAAAAGCACCTTCAGTGATTAAGTGCTTAATTGCACACTAGTTTCTTTATCGAGTTGCTCCTGGGCTACCGTGCAGTGAGGACGTGTCGCCTGCTCGCTCCGGTAGTTTGAGGTGGTTGTCGTTTTCGCCGGCAGGGGTTGTGGGTGTCTCTACCCTCCCTGCTGTTCCTGGTGGTGTGGACGTGGCGCCTCTACGATGGGCGGCCATCTTCCCCCTGTCGTGAGGGTAAACTCCATCGGATTGGAGTTTACTGGCCGTGCTGGATACCCGCTGGTGGACGTGGTATTGAGTGCCGTGCTTCGTGTCCCGGTAGGGGACGTATATGGCATTGAGCTGGTAACTGCTCACCGTGTTGTTGTCAAGTTTGTGGGTGAGGCAGTGTACCGTGCTTTCTTACGGAGGTACGAGGGACGTACTTTGCAGCTACAGGACGGCACCGGGTCTGTGACCATTTCAGACCGTTGTGGTGCTGTGACGTATGTCAGTGTTCATGGCGCCCCCATGGAGTTTCCTGAGACTCTCCTCCGGTGATTCTTCCAGAGGTACGGCTCCGTCGTCAGTGTGCGGATGAACACACCATCTCCCCACCTGCCACACAGCATCACCCTACCTGCTACACACCCTCACTCCACCTGCCACACTCCCTCACCCCACCTGCCACACACCCTCATCTCACCTACCACACACCCTGACCTCACCTACCACACACCCTCACTCCACCTGCCACACACCCTCACTCCACCTGCCACACACCATCACCCCCCTTGCCACACTCCCTCACCCAACCTGCCACACACCATCACCCCACCTGCCACACACCCTCACTCCACCTGCCACACACTATCACCCCACCTGCCACACTCCCTCACCCCACCTGCCACACTCCCTCACTCCACCTGCCACACTCCCTCACCCCCCACCTGCCACACACTATCACCCCACCTGCCACACACCCTCACCTCACCTGCCACACACCCTCACCTCACCTGCCACACACCCTCACCCCCCCCGGCCACACTCCCTCACCCCACCTGCCACACACCATCACCCCACCTGTAACACACCCTCACTCCACCTGCCACACACTATCACCTCACCTGCCACACTCCCTCACCCCACCTGCCACACTCCCTCACCCCCCCACCTGCCACACACTATCACCCCACCTGCCACACACTATCACCCCACCTGCCACACACCCTCACTCCACCTGCCTCACTCCCTCACCCCACCTGCCATACACCTTCACCCCGCCTGCCACACTCCCTCACCTCACCTCCCACACACCATCACCCCACCTGCCACACATCCTCACCCCAAATGCCTCACTCCCTCATCCCACCTGCCAAACACCCTCCCCTCACCTGCCACACACTCTCACCCCACCTGCCACACACCATCACCCTGCCTGTCACACACCATCACAACACCTGCCACACACCCTCACCCCACTTGCCACACTCCCTTACCCCACCTGCCACACACCCTCACCCCACCTGCCACACTCTCTCACCCCGCCTGCTACACACCCTCACCCCACCTGCCACACACCTTCACCCTACCTGCCACACACCATTACCCCGCCTGCCACACTCCCTCACCTAACCTGCCACACACCATCACCCCACCTGCCACACGCCATCACCCCACCTGCCACACACCCTCATTCCACCTGCCACACTCCCTCACCCCACCTGCCACATATCCTTACCTCACCTGCCACACACCATCACCCAACCTGCCACACTCCCTCACCCCACCTGCCACACACCCTCACCCCACCTGCCACACACCCTCACTCCACCTGCCACACACCCTCACCCCACCTGCCACATTACTTCACCCCGCCTGCAACATTCCCTGAGATCGCCTGTCACACGCCATCACCCCACCTGTCACACTCCCTCACCCCACCTGCCACACACCCTCGCCCCACCTGCCACACTCCCTCACCCCACCTGCCACACTCCCTCACCCCACCTGCCACACGCCATCATCCCTTCCTGCCACACTCCCTCTCCCCGCCTGCCACAAACCCTCACCCTACCTGCCACACACCATCACCCTTCCTGCCACACACCATCACCCCGCCTGCCACATTCCCTCACCCCACCTGCCACACACCATCACCCTATCTGCCACACACCATCACCCCGCCTGCCACACTCCCTCACCCCACCTGCCACAGAACCTCACTGCACCTGCCACATACCATCACCCCACCTGCCACACAGCATCACCCTACCTGCTACACACCCTCACTCCACCTGCCACACTCCCTCACCCCACCTGCCACCCTCACCTCACCTACTACACACCCTCACCTCACCTACCACACACCCTCACTCCACCTGCCACACACCCTCACTCCACCTGCCACACACCATCACCCCACCTGCCATACTCCCTCACCCCACCTGCCACACACCATCACCCCACCTGCCACACACCCTCACTCCACCTGCCACACACCATCACACCACCTGCCACACTCCATCACCCCACCTGCCACACACCCTCACCTCACCTGCCACACACCCTCACCCCACCTGCCACACACACCCTCACCCCACCTGCCACACTCCCTCACCCCACCTGCCACACACTATCACCCCACCTGCCACACACTATCACCTCACCTGCCACACACCCTCACCCCACCTGCCACACACCCTCACCCCACCTGCCACACGCCATCATCCCTGCCTGCCACACTCCTTCTCCCCGCCTGCTACACACCCTCACCCTACCTGCCACACACCATTACCCCGCCTGCTACACTCCCTCACCCCACCTGCCAAACACCATCACCCCACCTACCACACACCCTGATTCCACCTGCCACACTCCCTCACCCCACCTGCCACACACCATCACCCTACCTGCCATACACCATCACCCCACCTGCCACACACTCTCACCCCTCCTGCCACACACCCCCACTCCACCTGCCACACACTATCACCCCACCTGCCACACAGCATCACCCCACCTGCCACACACCCTCACTCCACCTGCCACACTCCCTCACCCCACCTGCCACACACCCTCACCTCACCTGCCACACACCCTCACCCCACCTGCAACACACCCTCACCCCACCTGCCACACGCCATCATCCCTGCCTGCCACACTCCTTCTCCCCGCCTGCTACACACCCTCACCCTACCTGCCACACACCATTACCCCGCCTGCTACACTCCCTCACCCCACCTGCCAAACACCATCACCCCACCTACCACACACCCTGATTCCACCTGCCACACTCCCTCACCCCACCTGCCACACTCCCTCACTTCACCTGCCACACACCATTACCCCACCTGCCACACTCCCTCACCCCACCTGCCACACACCCTCAACCCACCTGCCACACACCCTCACCCCACCTGTCACACACCCTCACCACACCTGCCACACTCCCTCACCACGCTTGCAACTCTCCCTCTCACCGCCTGCCACACGCCATCACCCCACCTGCCACACTCCCTCACCCCACCTGCCACACACCATCACCCTACCTGCCATACACCATCACCCCACCTGCCACACACTCTCACCCCTCCTGCCACACACCCCCACTCCACCTGCCACACACTACCACCCCACCTGCCACACAGCATCACCCCACCTGCCACACACCCTCACTCCACCTGCCACACTCCATCACCCCACCTGCCACACACCCTCACCTCACCTGCCACACACCCTCACCCCACCTGCAACACACCCTCACTCCACCTGCCACACTCCCTCACCCCACCTCCCACACACCCTCACTCCACCTGCCACACACCCTCACTCCACCTGCCACACACCATCTCCCCACCTGCCACACTCCCTCACCCCACCTGCTACACGCCATCATCCCTGCCTGCCACACTCCCTCACCTCACCTGCCACACAACCTCACCCCACCTGCCACATACCCTCACTGCACCTGCCACACACCATCTCCCCACCTGCCACACAGCATCACCCTACCTGCTACACACCCTCACTCCACCTGCCACACTCCCTCACCCCACCTGCCACACACCCTCATCTCACCTACCACACACCCTGACCTCACCTACCACACACCCTCACTCCACCTGCCACACACCCTCACTCCACCTGCCACACACCATCACCCCCCCTGCCACACTCCCACACCCAACCTGCCACACACCATCACCCCACCTGCCACACACCCTCACTCCACCTGCCACACACTATCACCCCACCTGCCACACTCCCTCACCCCACCTGCCACACTCCCTCACTCCACCTGCCACACTCCCTCACCCCCCCTCCTGCCACACACTATCACCCCACCTGCCACACACCCTCACCTCACCTGCCACACACCCTCACCCCACCTGCCACACTCCCTCACCCCACCTGCCACACACCATCACCCCACCTGCCACACACCCTCACTCCAACTGCCACACACTATCACCTCACCTGCCACACTCCCTCACCCCACCTGCCACACTCCCTCACCCCCCCACCTGCCACACACTATCACCCCACCTGCCACACACTATCACCCCACCTGCCACACACCCTCACTCCACCTGCCTCACTCCCTCACCCCACCTGCCATACACCTTCACCCCACCTGCCACACACCCTCACCGCACCTGCCACACTCCCTCACCCAACCTGCCATACACTATCACCTCACCTGCCACACACCCTCACCCCACCTGCCACACACCCTCACCCCACCTGCCTCATTCCTTCACCCCACCTACCATAAACCCTCACCTAACCTGCCACACGCCATCATCCCTGCCTGCCACACTCCTTCTCCCCGCCTGCTACACACCCTCACCTCACCTGCCACACACCCTCACCCCACCTGCCACACACCCTCACCCCACCTGCCACAAACCATCATCCCACCTGCCACACACTATCACCCCACCTGCCACACACCTTCATTCCACCTGCCTCACTCCCTCACCCCACCTGCCATACACCATCACCCCACCTGCCACACACCATCACCCTGCCTGCCACACACCATCACCCTGCCTGCCACACACCATCACCCCACCTGCCACACACCATCACCCCACCTGCCACATTCCCTCACCTCACCTGCCACACACCATCACCCTACCTGCCACACACCATCACCCCGCCTACCACACTCCCTCACCCGACCTGCCACACACCCTCACCCCACCTGCCACACACCCTCACTCCACCTGCCACACACCCTCACCCCACCTGCCACACTCCCTCACCCCTCCTGCCACACTCCCTCACCCCACCTGCCACACACCATCACCCCACCTGCCACATACCATCACCCCACCTGCCACACACCCTCACTCCTCCTGCCACACTCCCTCACCCAACCTACCACACACCTTCACCCTACCTGCCACACACCATTACCCCGCCTGCCACACTCCCTCACCCCACCTGCCACACACCATCACACTACCTGCCACACACCCTCACTCCACCTGCCACACACCATAACCCCACCTGCCACACACCCTCATTCCACCTGCCACACTCCCTCACCCCACCTGCCACACATCCTCACCTCACCTGCCACACACCATCACCCAACCTGCCACACTCCCTCACCCCACCTGCCACACACCCTCTCCCCACCTGCCACACACCCTCACCCCACCTGCCACATTACTTCACCCCGCCTGCAACACTCCCTCAGATCGCCTGCCACACGCCATCACCCCACCTGCCACACTCCCTCACCCTACCTGCCACACTCCCTCACCCCACCTGCCACACGCCATCATACCTTTCTGTCACACTCCCTCTCCCCGCCTGCCACACACCCTCACCCTACCTGCCACACACCATCACCCCGCCTGCCACACTCCCTCACCCCACCTGCCATACACCATCACCCTACCTGCCACACACCATCACCCCGCCTGCCACACTCCCTCACCCCACCTGCCATACACCCTCACCCCACCTGCCACACAATCTCACTGCACCTGCCACACAACATCACCCATAACCCTATCCACGGGGGCCTCGTAGCCTGGTGGATAGCGCGCAGGATTCGTAATTCTGTGCCGCGGGTTCGATTCCCGCACGAGGCAGAAACAAATGGGCAAAAGTTTCTTTCACCCTGAATGCCCCTGTTACCTAGCAGTAAATAGGTACCTGGGAGTTAGTCAGCTGGCTTCCTGGGGGTGGAGGCCTGGTCGAGGACCGGGCCGCGGGGACACTAAAGCCCCGAAATCATCTCAAGATAACCTCAAGATAACCACCTGCCACACAGCGTCACCCTACCTGCTACACTCCCTCACTCCACCTGCCACACTCCCTCACCCCACCTGCCACCCTCACCTCACCGACTACACACCCTCAACTCACCTACCACACACCCTCACCCCACCTGCCACACACCCTCACTCCACCTGCCACACACCATCACCCCACCTGCCACACTCCCTCACCCCACCTGCCACACACCCTCACCTCACCTGCCACACACCCTCACCCCACCTGCCACACACACCCTCACCCCACCTGCCACACTCCCTCACCCCACCTGCAACACACTACCACCCCACCTGCCACACACTATCACCCCACCTGCCACACACCATCACTCCACCTGCCTCACTCCCTCACCCCACCTGCCATACACCCACACCCCACCTGCCACACACCCTCACCTCACCTGCTACACACCCTCACCCCACCTGCCACACACCCTCACTCCACCTGCCACACTCCCTCACCCCACCTGCCACACACTATCACCTCACCTGCCACACACCCTCACCCCACCTGCCACACACCCTCACCCCACCTTCCTCACTCCCTCACCCCACCTGCCGTACACCCTCACCCCACCTGCTACACGCTATCATCCCTGCCTGCCACACTCCTCCCCGCCTGCTACACACCCTCACCTCACCTGCCACACACCCTCACCCCACCTGCCACACACCCTCACCCCACCTGCCACAAACCATCACCCCACCTGCCACACACTATCACCCAACCTGCCACACACCCTCACTCCACCTGCCTCATTCCCTCACCCCACCTGCCATACACCCTCACCCCACCTGCCACACGCCATCATCCCTGCCTGCCACACTCCTTCTCCTCACCTGCTACACACCCTCACCCTACCTGCCACACACCATCACCCCGCCTGCTACACTCCCTCACAACACCTGCCACACACCATCACCCCACCTACCACACACCCTGACTCCACCTGCCACACTCCCTCACCCCACCTGCCACACAATCTCACTGCACCTGCCACACAACATCACCCCACCTGCCACACAGCGTCACCCTACCTGCTACACTCCCTCAATCCAACTGCCACACTCCCTCACCCCACCTGCCACCCTCACCTCACCTACTACACACCCTCACCCCACCTGCCACACACTATCACCCCACCTGCCACACACCCTCACTCCACCTCCCTCACTCCCTCACCCCACCTGCCATACACCCACACCCCACCTGCCACACACCCTCACCTCACCTGCTACACGCCCTCACCCCACCTGCCACACACCCTCACTCCACCTGCCACACTCCCTCACCCCACCTGCCACACACTATCACCTCACCTGCCACACACCCTCACCCCACCTGCCACACACCCTCACCCCACCTTCCTCACTCCCTCACCCCACCTGCCGTACACCCTCACCCCACCTGCTACACGCTATGATCCCTGCCTGCCACACTCCTCCCCGCCTGCTACACACCCTCACCCCACCTGCCACACACCCTCACCCCACCTGCCACACACCCTCACCCCACCTGCCACAAACCATCACCCCACCTGCCACACACTATCACCCCACCTGCCACACACCCTCACTCCACCTGCTTCACTCCCTCACCCCACCTGCCATACACCCTCACCCCACCTGCCACACGCCATCATCCCTGCCTGCCACACTCCTTCTCCCCGCCTGCTACACACCCTCACCCTACCTGCCACACACCATCACCCTGCCTGCTACATTCCCTCACAACACCTGCCACACACCATCACCCCACCTACCACACACCCTGACTCCACCTGCCACACTCCCTCACCCCACCTGCCACACTCCCTCACTTCACCTGCCACACACCATTACCCCACCTGCCACACTCCCTCACGCCACCTGCCACACACCCTCACCCCACCTGTCACACACCCTCACCCCACCTGCCACACTCCCTCACCCCGCTTGCAACACTCCCTCTCACCGCCTGCCACACGCCATCACCCCACCTGCCACACTCCCTCACCCCACCTGCCACACACCATCACCCTACCTGCCACACACCATCACCCCACCTGCCACACACTCTCACCCCTCCTGCCACACACCCCCACTCCACCTGCCACACACTATCACCCCACCTGCCACACAGCATCACACCACCTGCCACACACCCTCACTCCACCTGCCACACTCCCTCACCCCAAATGCCACACACCCTCACCTCACCTGCCACACACCCTCACCCCACCTGCCACACACCCTCACTCCACCTGCCACACTCCGTCACCCCACCTCCCACACACCCTCACTCCACCTGCCACACACCCTCACTCCACCTGCCACACACCATCACCCCACCTGCCACACTCCCTCACCCCACCTGCCACACTCCCTCACCCCACCTTCAACACGCCATCATCCCTGCCTGCCACACTCCCTCTACCCGCCTGCCACACACCCTCACCCTACCTGCCACACATCATCACCCCGCCTGAAACATTCCCTCACCCCACCTGCCACACACCATCATCCTACCTGCCACACACCATCACCCCGCCTGCCACACTCCCTCACCCCACCTGCCACACACCCTCACCCCACCTGCCACACACCCTCACTGCACCTGCCACACACCATCACCCCACCTGCCACACAACATCACCCTACCTGCTACACACCCTCACTCCACCTGCCACACTCCCTCACCCCACCTGCCACACACCTTCACCTCACCTACCACACACCCTCACCTCACCTACCACACACCCTCACTCCACCTGCCACACACCCTCACTCCACCTGCCACACACCATCACCCCTCCTGCCACACTCCCTCACCCCACCTGCCACACACCATCACCCCACCTGCCACACACCCTCACTCCACCTGCCACACACCATCACCCCACCTGCCACACTCCCTCACCCCACCTGCCACACTCCTTCACTCCACCTGCCACACACCCACCCTCACCTGCCACACACCCTCACCCCACCTGCCAGTAACCCTCACTCCACCTGCCACACACCCTCACCCCACCTGCCACATTACTTCACCCGGCCTGCAACATTCCCTCAGATCGCCTGCCACACGCCATCACCCCACCTGTCACACTCCCTCACCCCACCTGCCACACACCCTCGCCCCACCTGCCACACTCCCTCACCCCACCTGCCACACTCCCTCACCCCACCTGCCACACGCCATCATCCCTTCCTGCCACACACCCTCACCCCACCTGCCACACACCCTCACCCCACCTGCCACAAACCATCACCCCACCTGCCACACACTATCACCCCACCTGCCACACACCCTCACTCCACCTGCTTCACTCCCTCACCCCACCTGCCATACACCCTCACCCCACCTGCCACACGCCATCATCCCTGCCTGCCACACTCCTTCTCCCCGCCTGCTACACACCCTCACCCTACCTGCCACACACCATCACCCTGCCTGCTACATTCCCTCACAACACCTGCCACACACCATCACCCCACCTACCACACACCCTGACTCCACCTGCCACACTCCCTCACCCCACCTGCCACACTCCCTCACTTCACCTGCCACACACCATTACCCCACCTGCCACACTCCCTCACGCCACCTGCCACACACCCTCACCCCACCTGCCACACACCCTCACCCCACCTGTCACACACCCTCACCCCACCTGCCACACTCCCTCACCCCGCTTGCAACACTCCCTCTCACCGCCTGCCACACGCCATCACCCCACCTGCCACACTCCCTCACCCCACCTGCCACACACCATCACCCTACCTGCCACACACCATCACCCCACCTGCCACACACTCTCACCCCTCCTGCCACACACCCCCACTCCACCTGCCACACACTATCACCCCACCTGCCACACAGCATCACACCACCTGCCACACACCCTCACTCCACCTGCCACACTCCCTCACCCCAAATGCCACACACCCTCACCTCACCTGCCACACACCCTCACCCCACCTGCCACACACCCTCACTCCACCTGCCACACTCCGTCACCCCACCTCCCACACACCCTCACTCCACCTGCCACACACCCTCACTCCACCTGCCACACACCATCACCCCACCTGCCACACTCCCTCACCCCACCTGCCACACTCCCTCACCCCACCTTCAACACGCCATCATCCCTGCCTGCCACACTCCCTCTACCCGCCTGCCACACACCCTCACCCTACCTGCCACACATCATCACCCCGCCTGAAACATTCCCTCACCCCACCTGCCACACACCATCATCCTACCTGCCACACACCATCACCCCGCCTGCCACACTCCCTCACCCCACCTGCCACACACCCTCACCCCACCTGCCACACACCCTCACTGCACCTGCCACACACCATCACCCCACCTGCCACACAACATCACCCTACCTGCTACACACCCTCACTCCACCTGCCACACTCCCTCACCCCACCTGCCACACACCTTCACCTCACCTACCACACACCCTCACCTCACCTACCACACACCCTCACTCCACCTGCCACACACCCTCACTCCACCTGCCACACACCATCACCCCTCCTGCCACACTCCCTCACCCCACCTGCCACACACCATCACCCCACCTGCCACACACCCTCACTCCACCTGCCACACACCATCACCCCACCTGCCACACTCCCTCACCCCACCTGCCACACTCCTTCACTCCACCTGCCACACACCCACCCTCACCTGCCACACACCCTCACCCCACCTGCCACACACCCTCACCCCACCTGCCACATTACTTCACCCGGCCTGCAACATTCCCTCAGATCGCCTGCCACACGCCATCACCCCACCTGTCACACTCCCTCACCCCACCTGCCACACACCCTCGCCCCACCTGCCACACTCCCTCACCCCACCTGCCACACTCCTCACCCCACCTGCCACACGCCATCATCCATTCCTGCCACACTCCCTCTCCCCGCCTGCCACAAACCCTCACCCTACCTGCCACACACCATCACCCTACCTGCCACACACCATCACCCCGCCTGCCACATTCCCTCACCCCGCCTGCCACACTCCCTCACCCCACCTGCCACAGAACCTCACTGCACCTGTCACATACCATCACCCCACCTGCCACACAGCATCACCCTACCTGCTACACACCCTCACTCCACCTGCCACACTCCCTCACCCCACCTGCCACCCTCACCTCACCTACTACACACCCTCACCTCACCTACCACACACCATCACCCCACCTGTCCACACACCCTCACTCCACCTGCCACACACCATCACCCCACCTGCACACTCCCTCATCCCGCCTGCCACATTCCCTCACCCCACCTGCCACACACCATCATCCTACCTGCCACACACCATCACCCCGCCTGCCACACTCCCTCACCTCACCTGCCACACAACCTCACCCCACCTGCCACATACCCTCACTGCACCTGCCACTCACCATCTCCCCACCTGCCACACAGCATCACCCTACCTGCTACACACCCTCACTTCACCTGCCACACTCCCTCACCCCACCTGCCACACACCCTCATCTCACCTACCACACACCCTGACCTCACCTACCACACACCTCACTCCACCTGCCACACACCCTCACTCCACCTGCCACACACCATCACCCCCCCTGCCACACTCCCTCACCCAACCTGCCACACACCATCACCCCACCTGCCACACACCCTCACTCCACCTGCCACACACTATCACCCCACCTGCCACACTCCCTCACCCCACCTGCCACACTCCCTCACTCCACCTGCCACACTCCCTCACCCCCCTACCTGCCACACACTATCACCCACCTGCCACACACCCTCACCTCACCTGCCACACACCCTCACCCCACCTGCCACACTCCCTCACCCCACCTGCCAAACACCATCACCCCACCTGCCACACACCCTCACTCCAACTGCACACACTATCACCTCACCTGCCACACACCCTCACCCCACCTGCCACACTCCCTCACCCACCCACCTGCCACACACTATCACCCGACCTGCCACACACTATCACCCCACCTGCCACACACCCTCCTCCACCTGCCTCACTCCCTCACCCCACCTGCCATACACCTTCACCCCACCTTCCACACACCCTCACCTCACCTGCCACACACCCTCACCCCACCTGCCACACACCCTCACCGCACCTGCACACTCCCTCACCCAACCTGTCATACACTATCACCTCACCTGCCACACACCCTCACCCCACCTGCCACACACACCCTCACCCCACCTGCCACACTCCCTCACAACCACCTGCCACAGACTATCACCCACCTGCCACACACCCTCACTCCACCTGCCTCACTCCCTCACCCCACCTGCCATACACCCACACCCCACCTGCCACACACCCTCACCTCACCTGCTACACGCCCTCACCCCACCTGCCACACACCCTCACTCCACCTGCCACACTCCCTCACCCCACCTGCCACACACTATCATCTCACCTGTCACACACCCTCACCCCACCTGCCACACACCCTCACCCCACCTTCCTCACTCCCTCACCCCACCTGCCGTACACCCTCACCCCACCTGCTACACGCTATCATCCTGCCTGCCACACTCTACCCGCCTGCTACACACCCTCACCTCACCTGCCACACACCCTCACCCCACCTGCCACACACCCTCACCCCACCTGCCACAAACCATCACCCCACCTGCCACACACTATCACCCCACCTGCCACACACCCTCACTCCACCTGCTCACTCCTCACCCCACCTGCCATACACCCTCACCCCACCTGCCACACGCCATCATCCCTGCCTGCCACACTCCTTCTCCCCGCCTGCTACACACCCTCACCCTACCTGCCACACACCATCACCCTGCCTGCTACACTCCCTCACAACACCTGCCACACACCATCACCCCACCTACCACACACCCTGACTCCACCTGCCACACTCCCTCACCCCACCTGCCACACTCCCTCACTTCACCTGCCACACACCATTACCCCACCTGCCACACTCCCTCACCCCACCTGCCACACACCCTCACCCCACCAGCCACACACCCTCACCCCACCTGTCACACACCCTCACCCCACCTGCCACATCTCCCTCACCCCGCTTGCAACACTCCCTCTCACCGCCTGCCACACGCCATCACCCCACCTGCCACACTCCCTCACCCCACCTGCCACACACCATCACCCTACCTGCCACACACCATCACCCCACCTGCCACACACTCTCACCCCTCCTGCCACACACCCCCACTCCACCTGCCACACACTATCACCCCACCTGCCACACAGCATCACACCACCTGCCACACACCCTCACTCCACCTGCCACACTCCCTCACCCCAAATGCCACACACCCTCACCTCACCTGCCACACACCCTCACCCCACCTGCCACACACCCTCACCTCCACCTGCCACACTCCGTCACCCCACCTCCCACACACCCTCACTCCACCTGCCACACACCCTCACTCCACCTGCCACACACCATCACCCCACCTGCCACAGCTCCCTCACCCCACCTGCCACACTCCTCACCCCACCTTCAACACGCCATCATCCCTGCCTGCCACACTCCCTCTCCCCGCCTGCCACACACCCTCACCCTTCCTGCCACACATCATCACCCCACCTGCCACACACCATCATCCTACCTGCCACACACCATCACCCCGCCTGCCACACTCCCTCACCCCACCTGCCACACACCCTCACCCACCTGCCACACACCCTCACTCCACCTGCCACACACCTCACCCCACCTGCCACATTACTTCACCCCGCCTGCAACATTCCCTCAGGATCGCCTGCCACACGCCATCACCCCACCTGTCACACTCCCTCACCCACCTGCCACACACCCTCGCCCCACCTGCCACACTCCCTCACCCCACCTGCCACACTCCCTCACCCCACCTGCCACACGCCATCATCCCTTCCTGCCACACTCCCTCTCCCCGCCTGCCACAAACCCTCACCCTACCTGCCACACACCATCACCCTACCTGCCACACACCATCACCCAGCCTGCCACATTCCCTCACCCCGCCTGCCACACTCCCTCACCCCACCTGCCACACACCCTCGCCCCACCTGCCACACACCCTCGCCCCACCTGCCACACTCCCTCACCCCACCTGCCACACTCCCTCACCCCACCTGCCTCACTCCCTCACCCCACCTACCATAAACCCTCACCTAACCTGCCACACGTCATCATCCCT
Source organism: Procambarus clarkii (assembly GCF_040958095.1). Taxonomy (NCBI): domain Eukaryota; kingdom Metazoa; phylum Arthropoda; class Malacostraca; order Decapoda; family Cambaridae; genus Procambarus; species Procambarus clarkii. The sequence goes on from NC_091234.1 coordinate 10,480,868, forward strand.
GCCTGCCACACTCCTTCTCCCCGCCTGCTACACACCCTCACCTCACCTGCCACACACCCTCACCCCACCTGCCACACACCCTCACCCCACCTGCCACAAACCATCATCCCACCTGCCACACACTATCACCCCACCTGCCACACACCTTCATTCCACCTGCCTCACTCCCTCACCCCACCTGCCATACACCATCACCCCACCTGCCACACACCATCACCCTGCCTGCTACACACCATCACCCTGCCTGCCACACACCATCACCCCACCTGCCACACACCATCACCCCACCTGCCACACTCCCTCACCTCACCTGCCACACACCATCACCCTACCTGCCACACACCATCACCCCGCCAACCACACTCCCTCACCCGACCTGCCACACACCCTCACCCCACCTGCCACACACCCTCACTCCACCTGCCACACACCCTCACCCCACCTGCCACACTCCCTCACCCCTCCTGCCACACTCCCTCACCCCACCTGCCTCACACCATCACCCCACCTGCCACATACCATCACCCCACCTGCCACACACCCTCACTCCTCCTGCCACACTCCCTCACCCAACCTACCACACACCTTCACCCTACCTGCCACACACCATTACCCCGCCTGCCACACTCCCTCACCCCACCTGCCACACACCATCACACTACCTGCCACACACCCTCACTCCACCTGCCACACACCATCACCCCACCTGCCACACCCTCATTCCACCTGCCACACTCCCTCACCCCACCTGCCACACATCCTCACCTCACCTGCCACACTCCATCACCCAACCTGCCACACTCCCTCACCCCACCTGCCACACACCCTCTCCCCACCTGCCAGACACCCTCACTCCACCTGCCACACACCCTCACCCCACCTGCCACATTACTTAACCCCGCCTGCAACACTCCCTCAGATCGCCTGCCACACGCCATCACCCCACCTGCCACACTCCCTCACCCCACTTGCCACACTCCCTCACCCCACCTGCCACACGCCATCATACCTTTCTGTCACACTCCCTCTCCCCCGCCTGACACACACCCTCACCCTACCTGCCACACACTATCACCCGCCTGCCACATTCCTCACCCCACCTGCCACACACCATCACCCTACCTGCCACACACCATCACCCGCCTGCCACACTCCCTCACCCCACCTGCCATACACCCTCACCCCACCTGCAACACAATCTCAATGCCCTGCCACACACATCACCCACCTGCCACACAGCGTCACCCTACCTGCTACACTCCCTCACTCCACCTGCCACACTCCCTCACCCCACCTGCCACCCTCACCTCACTTACTACACACCCTCACCTCACCTACCACACACCCTCACCCCACCTGCCACACACCCTCACTCCACCTGCACACACACCATCACCCCACCTGCCACACTCCCTCACCCACCTGCCACACACCTCACCTCACCTGCCACACACCCTCACCCCACCTGCCACACACACCCTTACCCCACCTGCCACACTCCCTCACCCCACCTGCCACACACTATCACCCCACCTGCCACACACTATCACCCCACCTGCCACACACCCCTCACTCCACCTGCCTCACTCCCTCACCCCACCTTCCTCACTCCCTCACCCCACCTGCGTACACCTCACCCCACCTGCTACACGCTATCCCTGCCTGCCACACTCCTCCCCGCCTGCTACACACCCTCACCTAACCTGCCACACTCCCTCACCTCACCTCCACACACCATCACCCCACCTGCCACACATCCTCAGCCCAAATGCCACACTCCCTCATCCCACCTGCCACACACTCTCACCCCACCTGCCACACACCATCACCCCACCTGCCACACACCCTCACCCCACCTGCCACACTCCCTCACCCCGTGCTACACACCCTCACCCCACCTGCCACACTCCCTCACCCCGCCGTACACACACTCACCCCACCTGCCACACAACATCACCCTGCCAGCCACACACCATCAACCTGCCTGCCACACACCATCACCCCACCTGCCACACACCATCACCCCACTGCCACACTCCCTCACCTCACTGCCACACACCATCACCCTACCTGCCACACACCATCACCCCGCTACCACACTCCCTCACCGACTTGCCACACACCCTCACCCCACCTGTCACACACCCTCACCCCACCTGCCACACACCCTCACCCCACCTGCCACACTCCCTCACCCCACCTGCCACACTCCCTCACCCCACCTGCCACACTCCCTCACCCACCTGCCACACACCATCACCCCACCTGCCACATACCATCACCCCACCTGCCACACACCCTCACTCCTCCTGCCACACTTTCTCACCCAACCTACCACACACCTTCACCCTACCTGCCACACACCATTACCCCGCCTGCCACACTCCTCACCTAACCTGCCACACACCATCACTCCACCTGCCACACACCATCACCCCACCTGCCACACACCCTCATTCCACCTGCCACACTCCCTCACCCCACCTGCCACATATCCTCACCTCACCTGCACACACCATCACCCAACCTGCCACACTCCCTCACCCCACCTGCCACACACCCTCACCCCGCCTGCCACACACCTCACTCCACCTGCCACACACCCTCACCCCACCTGCCACATTACTTCACCCCGCCTGCAACATTCCCTCAGATCGCCTGCCACACGCCATCACCCCACCTATCAACTCCCTCACCCCACCTGCCACACACCTCGCCCCACCTGCCACACTCCCTCACCCCACCTGCCACACTCCCTCACCCCACCTGCCACCCTCACCTCACCTACTACACACCCTCACCTCACTACCACACACCCTCACTCCACCTGCCACACACCCTCACTCCACCTGCCACACACCATCACCCCACCTGCCACACTCCCTCACCCCACCTGCCACACACATCACCCCACCTGCCACACACCCTCACTCCACCTGCCACACACCATCACCCCACCTGCCACACTCCATCACCCCCACCTGCCACACACCTCACCTCACCTGCCACACACCCTCACCCCACCTGCCACACACACCCTCACCCCACCTGCCACACTCCCTCACCCCACCTGCCACACACTATCACCCCACCTGCCACACAAACTATCACCCCACCTGCCACACACCCTCATTCCACCTGCCTCACTCCCTCACCCCACCTGCCATACACCCACACCCACACCCCACACACCCTCACCTAACCTGCTACACCACCCTCACCCCACCTGCCACACACCCTCACTCCACCTGCCACACTCCCTCATTCCACCTGCCACACACTATCACCTCACCTGACACACACCCTCACCCACCTGCCACACACCCTCACCCACCTGCAACACGCTATCATCCCTGCCTGCCACACTCCTTCTCCCGCCTGCTACACACCCTCACCCTACCTGCCACACACCATCACCCCGCCTGCTACACTCCCTCACCCCACCTGCCACACCATCACCCCACCTACCACACACCTGACTCCGCCGCCACACTCCCTCACCCCACCTGCCACACTCGCTCACTTCACCTGCCACACACCATTACCCCACCTGCCACACTCCTCACCCCACCTGCCACACACCCTCACCCCACCTGCCACACACCCTCACCCCACCTGTCACACACCCTCACCCCACCTGCCACACGCCATCACACCACCTGCCACACTCCCTCACCCCACCTGCCAACACCATCACCCTACCTGCCACACACCATCACCCCACCTGCCACACACTCTCACCCCTCCTGCCACACACCCCCCTCCACCTGCCACACACTATCACCCCACCTGCCACACAGCATCACCCCACCTGCCACACACTCACTCCACCTGCCACCACTCCCTCACCCCACCTGCCACACACCCTCACCTCACCAGCCACACACCCTCACCCCACCTGCAACACACCCTCACTCCACCTGCCACACTCCCTCACCCCACCTCCCAAAACACCCTCATCCACTGCCACACACCCTCACTCCACCTGCCACACCATCACCCCACCTGCCACACTTTCTCACCCCACCTGCCACACTCCTCACCCCACCTGCTACACGCCCATCATCCCTGCCTGCCACACTCCCTCTCCCCGCCTGCCACACACCCTCACCCTACCTGCCACACATCACCCCGCCTGCCACATTCCCTCACCCCACCTGCCACACACATCATCCTACCTGCCACACACCATCACCCCGCCTGCCACACTCCCTCACTCACCTGCCACACAACCTCACCCCACCTGCCACATACCCTCACTGCACCTGCCACACACCATCTCCCCACCTGCCACACAGCATCACCCTACCTGCTACACACCCTCACTCCACCTGCCACACTCCCTCATTCCACCTGCCACACACTATCACCTCACCTGCCACACACCCTCACCCCACTGCCACACACCCTCACCCCACCTGCAACACGCCATCATCCCTGCCTGCCACACTCCTTCTCCCGCCTGCTACACACCCTCACCCTACCTGCCACACACCATCACCCCGCCTGCTACACTCCCTCACCCACCTGCCACACACCATCACCCCACCTGCCACACACCATCACCCCACCTGCCACACTCCCTCACCCCACCTGCCACACTCCTCACTTCACCTGCCACACTCCCTCACTTCACCTGCCACACACCATTACCCCACCTGCCACACTCCCTCACCCACCTGCCACACACCCTCACCCCACCTGCCACACCCTCACCCCACCTGTCACACCCTCACCCCACCTGCCACACGCCATCACCACCTGCCACACTCCCTCACCCACCTGCCACACACCATCACCCTACCTGCCACACACCATCACCCCACCTGCCACACACTCTCACCCCCTGCCACACACCCCCACTCCACCTGCCACACACTATCACCCCACCTGCCACACAGCATCACCCCACCTGCCACACACCCTCACTCCACCTGCCACACTCCCTCACCCCACCTGCCACACACCCTCACCTCACCTGCCACACACCCTCACCCCACCTGCAACACACCCTCACTCCACCTGCCACACTCCCTCACCCACCTCCCAAACACCCTCACTCCACCTGCCACACACCTCACTCCATCTGCCACACACCATCACCCCACCTGCCACACTCCCTCACCCCACCTGCCACACTCCCTCACCCCACCTGCTACACGCCATCATCCCTGCCTGCCACACTCCCTCTCCCGCCTGCCACACACCCTCACCCTACCTGCCACACATCACCCCGCCTGCCACATTCCCTCACCCCACCTGCCACACACCATCATCCTACCTGCCACACACCATCACCCGCCTGCCACACTCCCTCACCTCACCTGCCACACAACCTCACCCCACCTGCCACATACCCTCACTGCACCTGCCACACACCATCTCCCCACCTGCCACACAGCATCACCCTACCTGCTACACCTCACTCACCTGCCACACTCCCTCACCCCACTGCCCACACACCCTCATCTCACCTACCACACACCCTCATCTCACCTACCACACACCCTGACCTCACCTACCACACACCCTCACTCCACCTGCCACACACCCTCACTCCACCTGCCACACACCATCACCCCCCTTGCCACACTCCCTCACCCAACCTGCCACACCATCACCCCACCTGCCACACACCCTCATCCACCTGCCACACACATCACCCCACCTGCCACACACTATCACCCCACCTGCCACACACCCTCACCTCACCTGCCACACACCCTCACCCCACCTGCCACACACCCTCACCGCACCTGCCACACTCCCTCACCCAACCTGTCATACACTATCACCTCACCAGCCACACACCCTCACCCCACCTGCCACACACACCCTCACCCCACCTGCCACACTCCCTCACCCCACCTGCCACAGACCCTCACTCCACCTGCCTCACTCCCTCACCCCACCTGCCATACACCCACACCTCACCTGCTACACGCCCTCACCCCACCTGCCACACACCCTCACCTCACCTGCCACACACCCTCACCCCACCTGCCACACTCCCTCACCCCACCTGCCACACACCATCACCCACCTGCCACACACCCTCACTCCACCTGCCACACACTATCACCTCACCTGCCACACTCCCTCACCCACCTGCCACACTACCTCACCCCCCCACCTGCCACACACTATCACCCCACCTGCCACACACCCTCACTCCACCTGCCTCACTCCCTCACCCCACCTGCCATACACCTTCACCCCGCCTGCCACACTCCCTCACCTCACCTCCCACACACCATCTTGAGGTTATCTTGAGATGATTTCGGGGCTTTTTAGTGTCCCCGCGGCCCGGTCCTCGACCAGGCCTCCACCCCAGGAAGCAGCCCGTGACAGCTGACTAACACCCAGGTACCTATTTTACTGCTAGGTAACAGGGGCATAGGGTGAAAGAAACTCTGCCCATGTTTCTCGCCGGCGCCTGTGATCGAACCCAGGACCACAGGATCACAAGTCCAGCGTGCTGTCCGCTCGGCCGACCGGCTCCCTACCATCACCCCACCTGCCACACATCCTCACCCCAAATGCCTCACTCCCTCAGCCCGTCTGCATCCTCTAAAAGCACTGGCTTTTTCTGGTAAAGGTGTTGGGGTACCTATCTTGCGGATGTTATACATAAGCACTGTTCGATCCCTGATAGACTACGCAGCACCCGTATTGTCTTACACAGGCCAAGGCAGAATTCAAAAAATAGAGCTGATACAGAACGAGGCTATGAGGATTATTCTTGGATGTCAAAGAAATGCAATGATTGAAATAATGAGAATGGAATTAAATTTACAGAGTGTGTGTGATAGAGTCCGTGACATTAACACTAGAGTATCTATTCGTTTCATGCGGAGAAAAGGAGGGGATAAGCTGTTTGAGAGCGTTCAGACCTGTTTGAGTGACGTACACACTTCCAGGAAACTGAGGGAGACACGCTATACGAGAGGATTAGCTCATGACCTCAGGGAATACGACGTACTTGACTGCTGTAAACCCTCTCGAAAGTGTAATATGTCTGCTCCCTGGAAAGTACAGAAAATAGACGTCGAAATTGTACCCCTCAAGGTGAAAAAGATTCATCATGAACCGGGACAATTACGGTGTTTGTATGGAAGCATGATATCTCGGTTACCAAGAGGCAACAGTTTACATGTATATTGCGACGGGTCGGTGGCGGAGGATGGCAGGGCGGGGTGTGGTGTCCTAATAAGGGATTATACGGAGTTTGGGACTGTGGACAGGATAATTGAACTCCGGCTTAGTAATTATATATCATCCACACAAGCTGAACTGCAGGCCATTCTGGCGTGTTTGGAGGAAGTACGTCATGACGACAAAAATGTTTTTGTATTTGTCGATAGCCGAGGAGCACTGGAGTCCTTAAACAGTCGAAACCCAGTCTTCATGTCTATAGTGGAGGACTGTAAGAGAAGAATAACTGAGATACAGCTGAAAGGTTATAGTGTGAAATTCATGTGGATTCCATCTCATGTTGGAATAGTGCTCAACGAGGTGGCGGATGACTTGGCCAAACGTGCCACATCAAAACCACAAGTTGACATTGAATGTGAATTCACAATGAGACAAATAAGAAGCAAAATCAGAAATATTCAGGCACAGGCGGGAGTGGAGAGGAGAGAGATAATGTATGAGAGTAGTCAAACCATGCAACACTACATGTATGTGAGTCAAAACACCCATTTCACTTATGGTAAAAGGAGAAATGCTTGGAGTGACTCTGTGTACATGCGGCTCAGGCTTGGGTACAAATATTACTGGGAATATGGGATAGATGTTCATGGTAATGACACGAAGTGTAAACAATGTGGTATGTTAAGGTCTCACACCCTTGCCCATTATATTCTTGATTGTCCGTTGATTAGTGTATATAGAAACACTGAGATAAGGACTGTTCCTGAACAAATAGCCTGGATGTGTCACAACGGAAAGGTTGATGATATTCTTGAGAGATATAAGAATTTTGCACCAAGATTGTAATATTTTGTTGAATTATCTGCAGATGTCTTGCAAATTGTCTATACAGTATACCTAGGTCATAAAAGTATTTGTGTGTACGTCTGATACCATACTACTTGTGAAGGAGGAAATGTATATTTTTACCTCTCAAAATGTTTGGTAATGTGTTTATTTGTGATGTGTGTCTATGTATATATTAACACGTTGTACTGAATGGGGTGAGAATAGCTTGAGCTACCTCAACCCTTTGTGTGTATTTTACCTCAATAAACGTATTTCAATTTCAATTTCAATTTCCCTCATCCCACCTGCCAAACACCCTCCCCTCACCTGCCACACACTCTCACCCCACCTGCCACACACCATCACCCTGCCTGTCACACACCATCACAACACCTGCCACACACCCTCACCCCACTTGCCACACTCCCTCACCCCACCTGCCACACACCCTCACCCCACCTGCCACACTCCCTCACCCGCCTGCTACACACCCTCACCCCACCTGCCACACACCTTCACCCTACCTGCCACACACCATTACCCCGCCTGCCACACTCCCTCACCTAACCTGCCACACACCATCACTCCACCTGCCACACGCCATCACCCCACCTGCCACACACCCTCATTCCACCTGCCACACTCCCTCACCCCACCTGCCACATATCATTACCTCACCTGCCACACACCATCACCCAACCTGCCACACTCCCTCACCCCACCTGCCACACACCCTCACCCCACCTGCCACACACCCTCACTCCACCTGCCACACACCCTCACCCACCTGCCACATTACTTCACCCCGCCTGCAACATTCCCTGAGATCGCCTGTCACACGCCATCACCCCACCTGTCACACTCCCTCACCCCACCTGCCACACACCCTCGCCCCACCTGCCACACTCCGTCACCCCACCTGCCACACTCCCTCACCCCACCTGCCACACGCCATCATCCCTTCCTGCCACACTCCTCTCCCCGCCTGCCACAAACCCTCACCCTACCTGCCACACACCATCACCCTACCTGCCACACACCATCACCCGCCTGCCACATTCCCTCACCCCACCTGCCACACACCATCACCCTATCTGCCACACACCATCACCCCGCCTGCCACACTCCCTCACCCCACCTGCCACAAAACCTCACTGCACCTGCCACATACCATCACCCCACCTGCCACACAGCATCACCCTACCTGCTACACACCCTCACTCCACCTGCCACACTCCCTCACCCCACCTGCCACCCTCACCTCACCTACTACACACCCTCACCTCACCTACCACACACCCTCACTCCACCTGCCACACACCCTCACTCCACCTGCCACACACATCACCCCACCTGCCACACCCTCACCCCACCTGCCACACACCATAACCCCACCTGCCACACACCTCACTCCACCTGCCACACACCATCACACCACCTGCCACACTCCATCACCCCACCTGCCACACACCCTCACCTCACCTGCCACACACCCTCACCCCACCTGCCACACACCCCTCACCCCACCTGCCACACTCCCTCACCCCACCTGCCACACACTATCACCCCACCTGCCACACACTATCACCTCACCTGCCACACACCCTCACCCCACCTGCCACACACCCTCACCCCACCTGCCACACGCCATCATCCCTGCCTGCCACACTCCTTCTCCCCGCCTGCTACACACCCTCACCCTACCTGCCACACACCATCACCCCGCCTGCTACACTCCCTCACCCCACCTGCCACACACCATCACCCCACCTACCACACACCCTGATTCCACCTGCCACACTCCCTCACCCCACCTGCCACACTCCCTCACTTCACCTGCCACACACCATTACCCCACCTGCCACACTCCCTCACCCCACCTGCCACACACCCTCAACCCACCTGCCACACACCCTCACCCCACCTGTCACACACCCTCACCCCACCTGCCACACTCCCTCACCACGCTTGCAACACTCCCTCTCACCGCCTGCCACACGCCATCACCCCACCTGCCACACTCCCTCACCCCACCTGCCACACACCATCACCCTACCTGCCATACACCATCACCTCACCTGCCACACACTCTCACCCCTCCTGCCACACACCCCCACTCCACCTGCCACACACTATCACCCCACCTGCCACACAGCATCACCCCACCTGCCACACACCCTCACTCCACCTGCCACACTCCCTCACCCCACCTGCCACACACCCTCACTCCACCTGCCACACTCCCTCACCCCACCTGCCACACACCCTCACCCCACCTGCCACACACCCTCACCCCACCTGCAACACACCCTCACTCCACCTGCCACACTCCCTCACCCCACCTCCCACACACCCTCTCTCCACCTGCCACACACCCTCACCCCACCTGCAACACACCCTCACTCCACCTGCCACACTCCCTCACCCCACCTGCCACACACCCTCACCTCACCTGCCACACACCCTCACCCCACCTGCAACACACCCTCACTCCACCTGCCACACTCCCTCCCACCTCCCACACACCCTCTCTCCACCTGCCACACACCCTCACTCCACCTGCCACACACCATCACCCCACCTGCCACACTCCCTCACCCCACCTGCCACACTCCCTCACCCCACCTGCTACACGCCATCATCCCTGCCTGCCACACTCCCTCTCCCCGCCTGCCACACACCCTCACCCTACCTGCCACACATCACCCCGCCTGCCACATTCCCTCACCCCACCTGCCACACACCATCATCCTACCTGCCACACACCATCACCCCGCCTGCCACACTCCCTCACCTCACCTGCCACACAACCTCACCCCACCTGCCACATACCCTCACTGCACCTGCCACACACCATCTCCCCACCTGCCACACAGCATCACCCTACCTGCTACACACCCTCACTCCACCTGCCACACTCCCTCACCCCACCTGCCACACACCCTCATCTCACCTACCACTCACCCTGACCTCACCTACCACACACCCTCACTCCACCTGCCACACACCCTCACTCCACCTGCCACACACCATCACCCCACCTGCCACACACCCTCACTCCACCTGCCACACACTATCACCCCACCTGCCACACTCCCTCACCCCACCTGCCACACTCCCTCACTCCACCTGCCACACTCCCTCACCCCCCCACCTGCCACACACTATCACCCCACCTGCCACACACCCTCACCTCACCTGCCACACACCCTCACCCCACCTGCCACACTCCCTCACCCCACCTGCCACACACCATCACCCCACCTGCCACACACCCTCACTCCAACTGCCACACACTATCACCTCACCTGCCACACTCCCTCACCCCACCTGCCACACTCCCTCACCCCCCCACCTGCCACACACTATCACCCCACCTGCCACACACTATCACCCCACCTGCCACACACCCTCACTCCACCTGCCTCACTCCCTCACCCCACCTGCCATACACCTTCACCCCACCTTCCACACACCCTCACCTCACCTGCCACACACCCTCACCCCACCTGCCACACACCCTCACCGCACCTGCCACTCTCCCTCACCCAACCTGCCATACACTATCACCTCACCTGCCACACACCCTCACCCCACCTGCCACACACCCTCACCCCACCTGCCTCACTCCCTCACCCCACCTACCATAAACCCTCACCTAACCTGCCACACGCCATCATCCCTGCCTGCCACACTCCTTCTCCCCGCCTGCTACACACCCTCACCTCACCTGCCACACACCCTCACCCCACCTGCCACACACCCTCACCCCACCTGCCACAAACCATCATCCCACCTGCCACACACTATCACCCCACCTGCCACACACCTTCATTCCACCTGCCTCACTCCCTCACCTCACCTGCCATACACAATCACCCACCTGCCACACACCATCACCCTGCCTGCCACACACCATCACCCTGCCTGCCACACACCATCACCCCACCTGCCACACACCATCACCCCACCTGCCACACTCCCTCACCTCACCTGCCACACACCATCACCCTACCTGCCACACACCATCACCCCGCCTACCACACACCATCACCCCGCCTACCACACTCCCTCACCCGACCTGCCACACACCCTCACCCCACCTGCCACACACCCTCACTCCACCTGCCACACACCCTCACCCCACCTGCCACACTCCCACCCCTCCTGCCACACTCCCTCACCCCACCTGCCACACACCATCACCCCACCTGCCACATACCATCACCCCACCTGCCACACACCCTCACTCCTCCTGCCACACTCCCTCACCCAACCTCACACACCTTCACCCTACCTGCCACACACCATTACCACGCCTGCCACACTCCCTCACCCCACCTGCCACACACCATCACACTACCTGCCACACACCCTCACTCCACCTGCCACACACCATCACCCCACCTGCCACACACCCTCATTCCAATTGCCACACTCCCTCACCCCACCTGCCACACATCCTCACCTCACCTGCCACACACCATCACCCAACCTGCCACACTCCCTCACCCCACCTGCCACACACCCTCTCCCCACCTGCCACACCCTCACTCCACCTGCCACACACCCTCACCCCACCTGCCACATTACTTCACCCCGCCTGCAACACTCCCTCAGATCGCCTGCCACACGCCATCACCCCACCTGCCACACTCCCTCACCCCACCTGCTACACTCCCTCACCCCACCTGCCACACGCCATCATACCTTTCTGTCACACTCCCTCTCCCCGCCTGCCACACACCCTCACCCTACCTGCCACACACTATCACCCCGCCTGCCACATTCCCTCACCCCACCTGCCACACACCATCACCCTACCTGCCACACACCATCACCCCGCCTGCCACACTCCCTCACCCACCTGCCATACACCCTCACCCCACCTGCCACAATATCTCACTGCACCTGCCACACAACATCACCCCACCTGCCACACAGCGTCACCCTACCTGCTACACTCCCTCACTCCACCTGCCACACTCCCTCACCCCACATGCCACCCTCACCTCACCTACTACACACCCTCACCTCACCTACCACCACCCTCACCCCACCTGCCACACACCCTCACTCCACCTGCCACACCATCACCCCACCTGCCACACTCCCTCACCCCACCTGCCACACACCCTCACCTTACCTGCCACACACCCTCACCCCACCTGCCACACACACCCTCACCCCACCTGCCACACTCCCTCACCCCACCTGCAACACACTATCACCCCACCTGCCACACACTATCACCCCACCTGCCACACACCCTCACTCCACCTGCCTCACTCCCTCACCCCACCTGCCATACACCACACCCCACCTGCCACACACCCTCACCTCACCTGCTACACACCCTCACCCCACCTGCCACACACCCTCACTCCACCTGCCACACTCCCTCACCCCACCTGCCACACACTATCACCTCACCTGCCACACACCCTCACCCCACCTGCCACACACCCTCACCCCACCTTCCTCACTCCCTCACCCCACCAGCCGTACACCCTCACCCCACCTGCTACACGCTATCATCCCTGCCTGCCACACTCCTCCCCGCCTGCTACACACCCTCACCTCACCTGCCACACACCCTCACCCCACCTGCCACACACCCTCACCCCACCTGCCACAAACCATCACCCCACCTGCCACACACCCTCACTCCACCTTCCTCATTCCCTCACCCCACCTGCCATACACTTTCACCCCACCTGCCACACGCCATCATCCCTGCCTGCCACACTCCTTCTCCTCGCCTGCTACACACCCTCACCCTTCCTGCCACACACCATCACCCCGCCTGCTACACCCTCACAACACCTGCCACACACCATCACCCCACCTACCACACACCCTGACTCCACCTGCCACACTCCCTCACCCCACCTGCCACACAATCTCACTGCACCTGCCACACAACATCACCCCACCTGCCACACAGCGTCACCCTACCTGCTACACTCCCTCACTCCACCTGCCACACTCCCTCACCCCACCTGCCACCCTCACCTCACCTACTACACACCCTCACCTCACCTACCACACACCCTCACCCCACCTGCCACACTCCCTCACCCAACCTGCCACACACCCTCACCTCACCTGCCACACACCCTCACCCAACCTGCCACACACACCCTCACCCCACCTGCCACACTCCCTCACCCCACCTGCCACAGACTATCACCCCACCTGCCACACACTATCCCCACCTGCCACACACCCTCACTCCACCTGCCTCACTCCCTCACCCACCTACCATACACCCACACCCCACCTGCCACACACCCTCACCTCACCTGCTACACGCCTCACCCCACCTGCCACACACCCTCACTCCACCTGCCACACTCCCTCACCCCACCTGCCACACACTATCACCTCACCTGCCACACACCCTCACCCCACCTGCCACACACCCTCACCCCACCTTCCTCACTCCCTCACCCCACCTGCCGTACACCCTCACCCCACCTGCTACACGCTATCATCCCTGCCTGCCACACTCCTCCCCGCCTGCTACACACCCTCACCTCACCTGCCACACACCCTCACCCCACCTGCCACACACCCTCACCCCACCTGCCACAAACCATCACCCCACCAGCCACACACTATCACCCCACCTGCCACACACCCTCACTCCACCTGCCTCACTCCCTCACCCCACCTGCCATACACCCTCACCCCACCTGCCACACGCCATCATCCCTGCCTGCCACACTCCTTCTCCCGCCTGCTACACACCCTCACCCTACCTGCCACACACCATCACCCTGCCTGCTACACTCCCTCACAACACCTGCCACACACCATCACCCCACCTACCACACACCCTGACTCCACCTGCCACACTCCCTCACCCCACCTGCCACACTCCCTCACTTCACCTGCCACACACCATTACCCCACCTGCCACACTCCCTCACCCCACCTGCCACACACCCTCACCCCACCTGCCACACACCCTCACCCCACCTGTCACACACCCTCACCCCACCTGCCACACTCCCTCACCCCGCTTGCGACACTCCCTCTCACCGCCTGCCACACGCCATCACCCCACCTGCCACACTCCCTCACCCCACCTGCCACACACCATCACCCTACCTGCCACACACCATCACCCCACCTGCCACACACTCTCACCCCTCCTGCCACACACCCCCACTCCACCTGCCACACACTATCACCCCACCTGCCACACAGCATCACACCACCTGCCACACACCCTCACTCCACCTGCCACACTCCCTCACCCCAAATGCCACACACCCTCACCTCACCTGCCACACAACCTCACCCCACCTGCCACACACCCTCACTCCACCTGCCACACTCCGTCACCCCACCTCCCACACACCCTCACTCCACCTGCACACACCCTCACTCCACCTGCCACACACCATCACCCCACCTGCCACACTCCCTCACCCCACCTGCCACACTCTATCACCCCACCTTCAACACGCCATCATCCCTGCCTGCCACACTCCCTCTCCCCGCCTGCCACACACCCTCACCCTACCTGCCACACACCATCACCCCGCCTGCCACATTCCCTCACCCCACCTGCCACACACCATCATCCTACCTGCCACACACCATCACCCGCCTGCCACACTCCCTCACCCCACCTGCCACACACCTCACCCCACCTGCCACACACCCTCACCCCACCTGCCACACACCCTCACTGCACCTGCCACACACCATCACCCCACCTGCCACACAACATCACCCTACCTGCTACACACCCTCACTCCACCTGCCACACTCCCTCACCCCACCTGCCACACACCCTCACCTCACCTACCACACACCCTCACCTCACCTACCACACACCCTCACTCCACCTGCCACACACCCTCACTCCACCTGCCACACACCATCACCCCTCCTGCCACACTCCCTCACCCCACCTGCCACACACCATCACCCCACCTGCCACACACCCTCACTCCACCTGCCACACACCATCACCCCACCTGCCACACTCCCTCACCCACCTGCCACACTCTCTCACTCCACCTGCCACACACCCACCCTCACCTGCCACACACCCTCACCCCACCTGCCACACACCCTCACTCCACCTGCCACACACCCTCACCCCACCTGCCACATTACTTCACCCCGCCTGCAACATTCCCTCAGATCGCCTGCCACACGCCATCACCCCACCTGTCACACTCCCTCACCCCACCTGCCACACACCCTCGCCCACCTGCCACACTCCCTCACCCCACCTGCCACACTCCCTCACCCCACCTGCCACACGCCATCATCCCTTCCTGCCACACTCCCTCTCCCTGTTTGCCACAAACCCTCACCCTACCTGCACACACCATCACCCTACCTGCCACACACCATCACCCCGCCTGCCACATTCCCTCACCCCACCTGCCACACACCATCACCCCGCCTGCCACACTCCCTCACCCACCTGCCACAGAACCTCACTGCACCTGCCACATACCATCACCCCACCTGCCACACAGCATCACCCTACCTGCTACACACCCTCACTCCACCTGCCACACTCCGTCACCCCACCTGCCACTCTCACCTCACCTACTACACACCCTCACCTCACCTACCACACACCCTCACTCCACATGCCACACACCCTCACTCCACCTGCCACACACCATCACCCCACCTGCCACACTCCCTCACCCACCTGCCACACACCATCACCCCACCTGCCACACACCCTCACTCCACCTGCCACACACCATCACCCCACCTGCCACACTCCCTCACCCCGCCTGCCACATTCCCTCACCCCACCTGCCACACACCATCATCCTACCTGCCACACCATCACCCCGCCTGCCACACTCCCTCACCTCACCTGCCACACAACCTCACCCCACCTGCCACATACCCTCACTGCACCTGCCACACACCATCTCCCACCTGCCACACAGCATCACCCTACCTACTACACACCCTCACTCCACCTGCCACACTCCCTCACCCCACCTGCCACACACCCTCATCTCACCTACCACACACCCTGACCTCACCTACCACACACCCTCACTCCACCTGCCACACACCCTCACTCCACCTGCCACACACCATCACCCCCCCTGCCACACTCCCTCACCCAACCTGCCACACACCATCACCCCACCTGCCACACACCCTCACTCCACCTGCCACACACTATCACCCCACCTGCCACACTCCCTCACCCCACCTGCCACACTCCCTCACTCCACCTGCCACACTCCCTCACCCCACCTGCCACACACCATCACCCCACCTGCCACACACCCTCACCTCACCTGCCACACACCCTCACCCCACCTGCCACTCCCTCACCCCACCTGCCACACACCATCACCCCACCTGCCACACACCCTCACTCCAACTGCCACACACTATCACCTCACCTGCCACACTCCCTCACCCACCTGCCACACTCCCTCACCCCCCCCACCTGCCACACACTATCACCCCACCTGCCACACACTATCACCCCACCTGCCACACACCCTCACTCCATCTGCCTCACTCCCTCACCCCACCTGCCATACACCTTCATCCCACCTTCCACACACCCTCACCTCACCTCCCACACACCCTCACCCCACCTGCCACACACCCTCACCGCACCTGCCACACTCCCTCACCCAACCTGCCATACACTATCACCTCACCTGCCACACACCCTCACCCACCTGCCACACACCTCACCCCACCTGCCTCACTCCCTCACCAACCTACCATAAACCCTCACCTAACCTGCCACACGCCATCATCCCTGCCTGCCACACTCCTTCTCCCGCCTGCTACACACCCTCACCTCACCTGCCACACACCCTCACCCCACCTGCCACACACCCTCACCCCACCTGCCACAAACCATCATCCCACCTGCCACACACTATCACCCCACCTGCCACACACCTTCATTCCACCTGCCTCACTCCCTCACCCCACCTGCCATACACCATCACCCCACCTGCCACACACCATCACCCTGCCTGCTACACACCATCACCCTGCCTGCCACACACCATCACCCCACCTGCCACACACCATCACCCCACCTGCCACACTCCCTCACCTCACCTGCCACACACCATCACCCTACCTGCCACACACCATCACCCCGCCAACCACACTCCCTCACCCGACCTGCCACACACCCTCACCCCACCTGCCACACACCCTCACTCCACCTGCCACACACCCTCACCCACCTGCCACACTCCCTCACCCCTCCTGCCACACTCCCTCACCCCACCTGCCACACCCATCACCCCACCTGCCACATACCATCACCCCACCTGCCACACACCCTCACTCCTCCTGCCACACTCCCTCACCCAACCTACCACACACCTTCACCCTACCTGCCACACACCATTACCCCGCCTGCCACACTCCCTCACCCCACCTGCCACACACCATCACACTACCTGCCACACCCTCACTCCACCTGCCACACACCATCACCCCACCTGCCCACACCCTCATTCCACCTGCCACACTCCCTCACCCCACCTGCCACACATCCTCACCTCACCTGCCACACACCATCACCCAACCTGCCACACTCCCTCACCCCACCTGCCACACACCCTCTCCCCACCTGCCACACACCCTCACTCCACCTGCCACACACCCTCACCCCACCTGCCACATTACTTAACCCCGCCTGCAACACTCCCTCAGATCGCCTGCCACACGCCATCACCCACCTGCCACACTCCCTCACCCCACCTGCCACACTCCCTCACCCCACCTGCCACACGCCATCATACCTTTCTGTCACACTCCCTCCCCGCCTGCCACACACCCTCACCCTACCTGCCACACACTATCACCCCGCCTGCCACATTCCCTCACCCCACCTGCCACACACCATCACCCTACCTGCCACACACCATCACCCCGCCTGCCACACTCCCTCACCCCACCTGCCATACATTATCACCCCACCTGCCACACAATCTCAATGCACCTGCCACACAACATCACCCCACCTGCCACACAGCGTCACCCTACCTGTTACACTCCCTCACTCCACCTGCCACACTCCCTCACCCACCTGCCACCCTCACCTCACCTACTACACACCCTCACCTCACCTACCACACACCCTCACCCCACCTGCCACACACCCTCACTCCACCTGCCACACACCATCACCCCACCTGCCACACTCCCTCACCCCACCTGCCACACACCTCACCTCACCTGCCACACACCCTCACCCCACCTGCCACACACACCCTCACCCCACCTGCCACACTCCCTCACCCCACCTGCCACACACTATCACCCCACCTGCCACACACTATCACCCCACCTGCCACACACCTCACTCCACCTGCCTCACTCCCTCACCCCACCTTCCTCACTCCCTCACCCCACCTGCCGTACACCCTCACCCCACCTGCTACACGCTATCTTCCCTGCCTGCCACACTCCTCCCCGCCTGCTACACACCCTCACCTAACCTGCCACACTCCCTCACCTCACCTCCCACACACCATCACCCCACCTGCCACACATCCTCAGCCCAAATGCCACACTCCCTCATCCCACCTGCCACACACTCTCACCCCACCTGCCACACACCATCACCCTGCCTGTCACACACCATCACACACCTGCCACACACCCTCACCCCACTTGCCACACTCCCTCACCCCACCTGCCACACACCCTCACCCCACCTGCCACACTCCCTCACCCCGCCTGCTACACACCCACACCCCACCTGCCACACAACATCACCCTGCCAGCCACACACCATCAACCTGCCTGCCACACACATCACCCCACCTGCCACACACCATCACCCCACCTGCCACACTCCCTCACCTCACCTGCCACACACCATCACCCTACCTGCCACACACCATCACCCCGCCTACCACACTCCCTCACCCGACCTGCCACACAGCCTCACCCACCTGTCACACACCCTCACCCCACCTGCCACACACCCTCACCCCACCTGCCACACTCCCTCACCCCACCTGCCACACTCCCTCACCCCACCTGCCACACACCATCACCCCACCTGCCACATACCATCACCCCACCTGCCACACACCCTCACTCCTCCTGCCACACTCCCTCACCCAACCTACCACACACTTCACCCTACCTGCCACACACCATTACCCGCCTGCCACACTCCCTCACCTAACCTGCCACACACCATCACTCCACTGCCACACACCATCACCCCACCTGCCACACACCCTCATTCCACCTGCCACACCCTCACCCCACCTGCCACATATCCTCACCTCACCTGCCACACACCATCACCCAACCTGCCACACTCCCTCACCCACCTGCCACACCCACCCCACTGCCACACCCCTCACCCCGCCTGCCAAACACCCTCACTCCACCTGCCACACACCCTCACCCCACTGCCACATTACTTCACCCCGCCTGCAACATTCCCTCAGATCGCCTGCCACACGCCATCACCCCACCTGTCACACTCCCTCACCCCCACCCACACACCCTCGCCCCACCTGCCACACTCCCTCACCCCACCTGCCACACTCCCTCACCCCACCTGCACCCTCACCTCACCTACTACACACACCCTCACCTCACCTACCACCACCCTCACTCCACCTGCCACACACCCTCACTCCACCTGCCACATACCATCACCCCACCTGCCACACACCCTCACTCCTCCTGCCACACTCCTCACCCAACCTACCACACACCTTCACCTACCTGCCACACACCATTACCGTCTGCCACACTCCCTCACCCCACCTGCCACACACCATCACACTACCTGCCACACACCCTCACTCCACCTGCCACACACCATCACCCCACCTGCACACACCCTCATTCCACCTGCACACTCCCTCACCCCACCTGCCACATCCTCACCTCACCCTGCCACACACCATCACCCAACCTGCCACACTCCCTCACCCCACCTGCCACACACCCTCTCCCCACCTGCCACACACCCTCACTCCACCTGCCACACACCCTCACCCCACCTGCCACATTACTTAACCCCGCCTGCAACACTCCCTCAGATCGCCTCACACGCCATCACCCCACCTGCCACACTCCCTCACCCCACCTGCCACACTCCCTCACCCCACCTGCCACACGCCATATACCTTTCTGTCACACTCCCTCTCCCCGCCTGCCACACACCCTCACCCTTCCTGCCACACCTCACCCCCTGCCACATTCCTCACCCACCTGCCACACATCACCACCTGCCACACCTCACCCCGCTGCCACACTCCCTCACCCCACCTGCCATACACCTCACCCCACCTGCCACACAATCTCAATGCCACCTGCACAAACATCACCCCACCTGCACACAGCGCTCACCCTACATGACCCTCACTCCACCTGCCACACTCCCTCACCCCACTGCCACACTCACCTACTCACCCTCACCTCACCACACACCCTCACCCCACCTGCCACACACCTCATCCACCTGCCAACACCATCACCCCACCTGCCACACTCCCTCACCCCACCTGCCACACACCCTCACCTCACCTGCCACACACCCTCGCCCCACCTGCCACACACACCCTCACCCACCTGCCACACTCCTCACCCACCTGCCACACACTATCACCCACCTGCCACACACTATCACCCACCTGCCACACACCCTCACTCCACCTGCCTCACTCCCTCACCCCACCTCCTCACTCCTCACCCCACTGCCGTACACCCTCACCCCACCTGCTACACGCTATCCCCTGCCTGCCACACTCCTCCCGCCTGCACACACCCTCACCTACCTGCCACACTCCCTCAACCTCACCTCCCCACCACCATCACCCCCCTGCCACACTCCTCAGCCCAAATGCCACACCCTATCCCACCTGCCACACACTCTCACCCCACCTGCCACACACCATCACCCTGCCTGTCACACACCATCACAACACCTGCCACACACCCTCACCCCACTTGCCACACTCCCTCACCCCACCTGCCACACACCCTCACCCCACCTGCCACACTCCCTCACCCCGCCTGCTACACCCTCACCCCACCTGCCACAAACATCACCCTGCCAGCCACACATCACCTGCCTGCCAACACCATCACCCCACCTGCCACACCATCACCCCACCTGCCACACTCCTCACCCACCTGCCACACACCATCACCCTACCTGCCACACACCATCACCCCGCGTCCCACACTCCCTCACCCGACCTGCCACACACCCTCACCCCACCGTCACACCCTCACCCCACCTGCCACACACCCTCACCCCACCTGCCACACTCCTCACCCACCTGCCACATCCCCACCCACCTGCCACACACCATCACCCTCCACCTGCCACATACCATCACCCACCTGCACCCCACCTGCCAACACCCTCACTCCTCCTGCCACACTCCCTCACCCAACCTACCACACACCTTCACCTACCTGCCACACCATTACCCCGCCTCCTGCCAACACTCCTCACCTAACCTGCCACACACATCACTCCACCTGCCACACACCATCACCCCACCTGCCACACACCCTCATTCCACCTGCCACACTCCCTCACCCCACCTGCCACATATCCTCACCTCACCTGCCACACACCATCACCCAACCTGCCACACTCCCTCACCCCACCTGCCACACACCCTCACCCGCCTGCCAAACACCCTCACTCCACCTGCCACACACCCTCACCCCACCTGCCACATTACTTCACCCCGCCTGCAACATTCCCTCAGATCGCCTGCCACACGCCATCACCCACCTGTCACACTCCCTCACCCCACCTGCCACACACCCTCGCCCCACCTGCCACACTCCCTCACCCCACCTGCCAACCCCTCACCCACCTGCCACCCTCACCTCACCTACTACACACCCTCACCTCACCTACCACACACCTCACTCCACCTGCCACACACCCTCACTCCACCTGCCACACACCATCACCCCACCTGCCACACTCCCTCACCCCACCTGCCACACACCATCACCCCACCTGCCACACACCCTCACTCCACCTGCCACACACATCCCCACCTGCCACACTCCCTCACCCCACCTGCCACACACCCTCACCCCACCTGCCACACTCCCTCACCCCGCTTGCGACACTCCCTCTCACCGCCTGCCACACGCCATCACCCCACCTGCCACACTCCCTCACCCCACCTGCCACACACCATCACCCTACCTGCCACACACCATCACCCTACCTGCCACACACCATCACCCCACCTGCCACACACTCTCACCCCTCCTGCCACACACCCCCACTCCACCTGCCACACACTATCCCCACTGCCACACAGCATCACACCACCTGCCACACACCCTCACTCCACCTGCCACACTCCCTCACCCCAAATGCCACACACCCTCACCTCACCTGCCACACACCCTCACCCCACCTGCCACACACCCTCACTCCACCTGCCACACTCCGTCACCCACCTCCCACACACCTCACTCCACCTGCCACACACCCTCACTCCACCTGCCACACACCATCACCCCACCTGCCACACTCCCTCACCCCACCTGCCACACTCTCTCACCCCACCTTCAACACGCCATCATCCCTGCCTGCCACACTCCCTCTCCCCGCCTGCCACACACCCTCACCCTACCTGCCACACATCATCACCCCGCCTGCCACATTCCCTCACCCCACCTGCCACACACCATCATCCTACCTGCCACACACCATCACCCCGCCTGCCACACTCCCTCACCCCACCTGCCACACACCCTCACCCCACCTGCCACACACCCTCACCCCACCTGCCACACACCCTCACTGCACCTGCCACACACCATCACCCCACCTGCCACACAACATCACCCTACCTGCTACACACCCTCACTCCACCTGCCACACTCCCTCACCCCACCTGCCACACACCCTCACCTCACCTACCACACACCTCACCTCACCTACCACACACCCTCACTCCACCTGCCACACACCCTCACTCCACCTGCCACACACCATCACCCCTCCTGCCACACTCCCTCACCCCACCTGCCACACACCATCACCCACACCTGCCACACACCCTCACTCCACCTGCCACACACATCACCCCACCTGCCACACCCTCACCCCACCTGCCACACTCCCTCACTCCACCTGCCACACACCACCCTCACCTGCCACACACCCTCACCCCACCTGCCACACCCTCACTCCACCTGCCACACACCCTCACCCCACCTGCCACATTACTTCACCCCGCCTGCAACATTCCCTCAGATCGCCTGCCACACGCCATCCCCCACCTGTCACACTCCTCACCCCACCTGCCACACACCCTCGCCCCACCTGCCACACTCCCTCACCCCACCTGCCACACTCCCTCACCCCACCTGCCACACGCCATCATCCCTTCCTGCCACACTCCCTCTCCCTGTTTGCCACAAACCCTCACCCTACCTGCCACACACCATCACCCTACCTGCCACACACCATCACCCCGCCTGCCACATTCCCTCACCCACCTGCCACACACCATCACCCTACCTGCCACACACTATCACCCCGCTGCCACACTCCCTCACCCACCTGCCACAGAACCTCACTGCACCTGCCACATACCATCACCCCACCTGCCTCACAGCATCACCCTACCTGCTACACACCCTCACTCCACCTGCCACACTCCGTCACCCCACCTGCCACTCTCACCTCACCTACTACACACCCTCACCTACCTACCACACACCCTCACTCCACCTGCCACACACCCTCACTCCACCTGCCACACACCATCACCCCCACCTGCCACACTCCCTCACCCCACCTGCCACACACCATCACCCCACCTGCCACACACCCTCACTCCACCTGCCACACACCATCACCCCACCTGCCACACTCCCTCACCCCGCCTGCCACATTCCCTCACCCCACCTGCCACACACCATCATCCTACCTGCCACACACCATCACCCCGCCTGCCACACTCCCTCACCTCACCTGCCACACAACCTCACCCCACCTGCCACATACCCTCACTGCACCTGCCACACACCATCTCCCCACCTGCCACACAGCATCACCCTACCTACTACACACCCTCACTCCACCTGCCACACTCCCTCACCCCACCTGCCACACACCCTCATCTCACCTACCACACACCCTGACCTCACCTACCACACACCCTCACTCCACCTGCCACACACCCTCACTCCACCTGCCACACACCATCACCCCCCCTGCCACACTCCCTCACCCAACCTGCCACACACCATCACCCCACCTGCCACACACCCTCACTCCACCTGCCACACACCATCACCCCACCTGCCACACTCCCTCACCCCACCTGCCACACTCCCTCACTCCACCTGCCACACTCCCTCACCCCCCTACCTGCCACACACTATCACCCCACCTGCCACACACCCTCACCTCACCTGCCACACACCCTCACCCCACCTGCCACACTCCCTCACCCCACCTGCCACACACCATCACCCCACCTGCCACACACCCTCACTCCAACTGCCACACACTATCACCTCACCTGCCACACTCCCTCACCCCACCTGCCACACCCCCTCACCCCCCCCACCTGCCACACACTATCACCCCACCTGCCACACACTATCACCCCACCTGCCACACACCCTCACTCCATCTGCCTCACTCCCTCACCCCACCTGCCATACACCTTCATCCCACCTTCCACACACCCTCACCTCACCTCCCACACACCCTCACCCCACCTGCCACACACCCTCACCGCACCTGCCACACTCCCTCACCCAACCTGCCATACACTATCACCTCACCTGCCACACACCCTCACCCCACCTGCCACACACCCTCACCCCACCTGCCTCACTCCCTCACCCAACCTACCATAAACCCTCACCTAACCTGCCACACGCCATCATCCCTGCCTGCCACACTCCTTCTCCCCGCCTGCTACACACCCTCACCTCACCTGCCACACACCCTCACCCCACCTGCCACACACCCTCACCCCACCTGCCACAAACCATCATCCCACCTGCCACACACTATCACCCCACCTGCCACACACCTTCATTCCACCTGCCTCACTCCCTCACCCCACCTGCCATACACCATCACCCCACCTGCCACACACCATCACCCTGCCTGCTACACACCATCACCCTGCCTGCCACACACCATCACCCCACCTGCCACACACCATCACCCCACCTGCCACACTCCCTCACCTCACCTGCCACACACCATCACCCTACCTGCCACACACCATCACCCCGCCAACCACACTCCCTCACCCGACCTGCCACACACCCTCACCCCACCTGCCACACACCCTCACTCCACCTGCCACACACCCTCACCCCACCTGCCACACTCCCTCACCCCTCCTGCCACACTCCCTCACCCCACCTGCCACACACCATCACCCCACCTGCCACATACCATCACCCCACCTGCCACACACCCTCACTCCTCCTGCCACACTCCCTCACCCAACCTACCACACACCTTCACCCTACCTGCCACACACCATTACCCCGCCTGCCACACTCCCTCACCCCACCTGCCACACACCATCACACTACCTGCCACACACCCTCACTCCACCTGCCACACACCATCACCCCACCTGCCACACACCCTCATTCCACCTGCCACACTCCCTCACCCCACCTGCCACACACCCTCACCTCACCTGCCACACACCATCACCCAACCTGCCACACTCCCTCACCCCACCTGCCACACACCCTCTCCCCACCTGCCACACACCCTCACTCCACCTGCCACACACCCTCACCCCACCTGCCACATTACTTAACCCCGCCTGCAACACTCCCTCAGATCGCCTGCCACACGCCATCACCCCCACCTGCCACACTCCCTCACCCCACCTGCCACACTCCCTCACCCCACCTGCCACACTCCCTCACCCCACCTGCCACACGCCATCATACCTTTCTGTCACACTCCCTCTCCCCGCCTGCCACACACCCTCACCCTACCTGCCACACACTATCACCCCGCCTGCCACATTCCCTCACCCCACCTGCCACACACCATCACCCTACCTGCCACACACCATCACCCCGCCTGCCACACTCCCTCACCCCACCTGCCATACACCATCACCCCACCTGCCACACAATCTCAATGCACCTGCCACACAACATCACCCCACCTGCCACACAGCGTCACCCTACCTGTTACACTCCCTCACTCCACCTGCCACACTCCCTCACCCCACCTGCCACCCTCACCTCACCTACTACACACCCTCACCTCACCTACCACACACCCTCACCCCACCTGCCACACACCCTCACTCCACCTGCCACACACCATCACCCCACCTGCCACACTCCCTCACCCCACCTGCCACACACCCTCACCTCACCTGCCACACACCCTCACCCCACCTGCCACACACACCCTCACCCCACCTGCCACACTCCCTCACCCCACCTGCCACACACTATCACCCCACCTGCCACACACTATCACCCCACCTGCCACACACCCTCACTCCACCTGCCTCACTCCCTCACCCCACCTTCCTCACTCCCTCACCCCACCTGCCGTACACCCTCACCCCACCTGCTACACGCTATCTTCCCTGCCTGCCACACTCCTCCCCGCCTGCTACACACCCTCACCTAACCTGCCACACTCCCTCACCTCACCTCCCACACACCATCACCCCACCTGCCACACATCCTCAGCCCAAATGCCACACTCCCTCATCCCACCTGCCACACACTCTCACCCCACCTGCCACACACCATCACCCTGCCTGTCACACACCATCACAACACCTGCCACACACCCTCACCCCACTTGCCACACTCCCTCACCCCACCTGCCACACACCCTCACCCCACCTGCCACACTCCCTCACCCCGCCTGCTACACACCCACACCCCACCTGCCACACAACATCACCCTGCCAGCCACACACCATCAACCTGCCTGCCACACACCATCACCCCACCTGCCACACACCATCACCCCACCTGCCACACTCCCTCACCTCACCTGCCACACACCATCACCCTACCTGCCACACACCATCACCCCGCCTACCACACTCCCTCACCCGACCTGCCACACAGCCTCACCCCACCTGTCACACACCCTCACCCCACCTGCCACACACCCTCACCCCACCTGCCACACTCCCTCACCCCACCTGCCACACTCCCTCACCCCACCTGCCACACACCATCACCCCACCTGCCACATACCATCACCCCACCTGCCACACACCCTCACTCCTCCTGCCACACTCCCTCACCCAACCTACCACACACCTTCACCCTACCTGCCACACACCATTACCCCGCCTGCCACACTCCCTCACCTAACCTGCCACACACCATCACTCCACCTGCCACACACCATCACCCCACCTGCCACACACCCTCATTCCACCTGCCACACTCCCTCACCCCACCTGCCACATATCCTCACCTCACCTGCCACACACCATCACCCAACCTGCCACACTCCCTCACCCCACCTGCCACACACCCTCACCCCGCCTGCCAAACACCCTCACTCCACCTGCCACACACCCTCACCCCACCTGCCACATTACTTCACCCCGCCTGCAACATTCCCTCAGATCGCCTGCCACACGCCATCACCCCACCTGTCACACTCCCTCACCCCACCTGCCACACACCCTCGCCCCACCTGCCACACTCCCTCACCCCACCAGCCACACTCCCTCACCCCACCTGCCACCCTCACCTCACCTACTACACACCCTCACCTCACCTACCACACACCCTCACTCCACCTGCCACACACCCTCACTCCACCTGCCACATACCATCACCCCACCTGCCACACACCCTCACTCCTCCTGCCACACTCCCTCACCCAACCTACCACACACCTTCACCCTACCTGCCACACACCATTAACCCGTCTGCCACACTCCCTCACCCCACCTGCCACACACCATCACACTACCTGCCACACACCCTCACTCCACCTGCCACACACCATCACCCCACCTGCCACACACCCTCATTCCACCTGCCACACTCCCTCACCCCACCTGCCACACATCCTCACCTCACCTGCCACACACCATCACCCAACCTGCCACACTCCCTCACCCCACCTGCCACACACCCTCTCCCCACCTGCCACACACCCTCACTCCACCTGCCACACACCCTCACCCCACCTGCCACATTACTTAACCCCGCCTGCAACACTCCCTCAGATCGCCTGCCACACGCCATCACCCCACCTGCCACACTCCCTCACCCCACCTGCCACACTCCCTCACCCCACCTGCCACACGCCATCATACCTTTCTGTCACACTCCCTCTCCCCGCCTGCCACACACCCTCACCCTTCCTGCCACACTCCCTCACCCCACCTGCCACACACCATCACCCCACCTGCCACACACCCTCTCCCCACCTGCCACACTCCCTCACTCTACCTGCCACACACCCTCACCCCACCTGCCACATTACTTAACCCCGCCTGCAACACTCCCTCAGATCGCCTGCCACACACCATCACCCCACCTGCCACACTCCCTCACCCCACCTGCCACACACCATCACCCCACCTGCCACACACCCTCACTCCACCTGCCACACACCATCACCCCACCTGCCACACTCCATCACCCCACCTGCCACACACCCTCACCTCACCTGCCACACACCCTCACCCCACCTGCCACACACACCCTCACCCCACCTGCCACACTCCCTCACCCCACCTGCCACACACTATCACCCCACCTGCCACACACTATCACCCCACCTGCCACACACCCTCATTCCACCTGCCTCACTCCCTCACCCCACCTGCCATACACCCACACCCCACTTGCCACACACCCTCACCTAACCTGCTACACACCCTCACCCCACCTGCCACACACCCTCACTCCACCTGCCACACTCCCTCATTCCACCTGCCACACACTATCACCTCACCTGCCACACACCCTCACCCCACCTGCCACACACCCTCACCCCACCTGCAACACGCCATCATCCCTGCCTGCCACACTCCTTCTCCCCGCCTGCTACACACCCTCACCCTACCTGCCACACACCATCACCCCGCCTGCTACACTCCCTCACCCCACCTGCCACACACCATCACCCCACCTACCACACACCCTGACTCCACCTGCCACACTCCCTCACCCCACCTGCCACACTCCCTCACTTCACCTGCCACACACCATTACCCCACCTGCCACACTCCCTCACCCCACCTGCCACACACCCTCACCCCACCTGCCACACACCCTCACCCCACCTGTCACACACCCTCACCCCACCTGCCACACTCCCTCACCACGCTTGCAACACTCCCTCTCACCGCCTGCCACACGCCATCACCCCACCTGCCACACTCCCTCACCCCACCTGCCACACACCATCACCCTACCTGCTACACACCATCACCCCACCTGCCACACACTCTCACCCCTCCTGCCACACACCCCCACTCCACCTGCCACACACTATCACCCCACCTGCCACACAGCATCACCCCACCTGCCACACACCCTCACTCCACCTGCCACACTCCCTCACCCCACCTGCCACACACCCTCACCTCACCTGCCACACACCCTCACCCCACCTGCAACACACCCTCACTCCACCTGCCACACTCCCTCACCCCACCTCCCAAACACCCTCACTCCACCTGCCACACACCCTCACTCCACCTGCCACACACCATCACCCCACCTGCCACACTCCCTCACCCCACCTGCCACACTCCCTCACCCCACCTGCTACACGCCATCATCCCTGCCTGCCACACTCCCTCTCCCCGCCTGCCACACACCCTCACCCTACCTGCCACACATCACCCCGCCTGCCACATTCCCTCACCCCACCTGCCACACACCATCATCCTACCTGCCACACACCATCACCCCGCCTGCCATACTCCCTCACCTCACCTGCCACACAACCTCACCCCACCTGCCACATACCCTCACTGCACCTGCCACACACCATCTCCCCACCTGCCACACAGCATCACCCTACCTGCTACACACCCTCACTCCACCTGCCACACTCCCTCACCCCACCTGCCACACACCCTCATCTCACCTACCACACACCCTGACCTCACCTACCACACACCCTCACTCCACCTGCCACACACCCTCACTCCACCTGCCACACACCATCACCCCCCTTGCCACACTCCCTCACCCAACCTGCCACACACCATCACCCCACCTGCCACACACCCTCACTCCACCTGCCACACACTATCACCCCACCTGCCACACTCCCTCACCCCACCTGCCACACTCCCTCACTCCACCTGCCACACTCCCTCACCCCTCCACCTGCCACACACTATCACCCCACCTGCCACACACCCTCACCTCACCTGCCACACACCCTCACCCCACCTGCCACACACTATCACCCCACCTGCCACACACTATCACCCCACCTGCCACACACCCTCACTCCACCTGCCTCACTCCCTCACCCCACCTTCCTCACTCCCTCACCCCACCTGCCGTACACCCTCACCCCACCTGCTACACGCTATCATCCCTGCCTGCCACACTCCTCCCCGCCTGCTACACACCCTCACCTAACCTGCCACACTCCCTCACCTCACCTCCCACACACCATCACCCCACCTGCCACACATCCTCAGCCCAAATGCCACACTCCCTCATCCCACCTGCCACACACTCTCACCCCACCTGCCACACACCATCACCCTGCCTGTCACACACCATCACAACACCTGCCACACACCCTCACCCCACTTGCCACACTCCCTCACCCCACCTGCCACACACCCTCACCCCACCTGCCACACTCCCTCACCCCGCCTGCTACACACCCTCACCCCACCTGCCACACAACATCACCCTGCCAGCCACACACCATCAACCTGCCTGCCACACACCATCACCCCACCTGCCACACACCATCACCCCACCTGCCACACTCCCTCACCTCACCTGCCACACACCATCACCCTACCTGCCACACACCATCACCCCGCCTACCACACTCCCTCACCCGACCTGCCACACACCCTCACCCCACCTGTCACACACCCTCACCCCACCTGCCACACACCCTCACCCCACCTGCTACACTCCCTCACCCCACCTGCCACACTCCCTCACCCCACCTGCCACACACCATCACCCCACCTGCCACATTTCATCACCCCACCTGCCACACACCCTCACTCCTCCTGCCACACTCCCTCACCCAACCTACCACACACCTTCACCCTACCTGCCACACACCATTACCCCGCCTGCCACACTCCCTCACCTAACCTGCCACACACCATCACTCCACCTGCCACACACCATCACCCCACCTGCCACACACCCTCATTCCACCTGCCACACTCCCTCACCCCACCTGCCACATATCCTCACCTCACCTGCCACACACCATCACCCAACCTGCCACACTCCCTCACCCCACCTGCCACACACCCTCACCCCGCCTGCCACACACCCGTACTCCACCTGCCACACACCCTCACCCCACCTGCCACATTACTTCACCCCGCCTGCAACATTCCCTCAGATCGCTTGCCACACGCCATCACCCCACCTGTCACACTCCCTCACCCCACCTGCCACACACCCTCGCCCCACCTGCCACACTCCCTCACCCCACCTGCCACACTCCCTCACCCCACCTGCCACCCTCACCTCACCTACTACACACCCTCACCTCACCTACCACACACCCTCACTCCACCTGCCACACACCCTCACTCCACCTGCCACACACCATCACCCCACCTGCCACACTCCCTTACCCCACCTGCCACACACCATCACCCCACCTGCCACACACCCTCACTCCACCTGCCACACACCATCACCCCACCTGCCACACTCCATCACCCCACCTGCCACACACCCTCACCTCACCTGCCACACACCCTCACCCCACCTGCCACACACACCCTCACCCCACCTGCCACACTCCCTCACCCCACCTGCCACACACTATCACCCCACCTGCCACACACTATCACCCCACCTGCCACACACCCTCATTCCACCTGCCTCACTCCCTCACCCCACCTGCCACACACCCTCACCCCACCTGCCACACACCCTCACCCCACCTGTCTCACACCCTCACCCCACCTGCCACACTCCCTCACCACGCTTGCAACACTCCCTCTCACCGCCTGCCACACGCCATCACCCCACCTGCCACACTCCCTCACCCCACCTGCCACACACCATCACCCTACCTGCCACACACCATCACCCCACCTGCCACACACTCTCACCCCTCCTGCCACACACCCCCACTCCACCTGCCACACACTATCATCCCACCTCCCACACAGCATCACCCCACCTGCCACACACCCTCACTCCACCTGCCACACTCCCTCACCCCACTTGCCACACACCCTCACCTCACCTGCCACACACCCTCACCCCACCTGCAACACACCCTCACTCCACCTGCCACACTCCCTCACCCCACCTCCCAAACACCCTCACTCCACCTGCCACACACCCTCACTCCACCTGCCACACACCATCACCCCACCTGCCACACTCCCTCACCCCACCTGCCACACTCCCTCACGCCACCTGCTACACGCCATCATCCCTGCCTGCCACACTCCCTCTCCCCGCCTGCCACACACCCTCACCCTACCTGCCACACATCACCCCGCCTGCCACATTCCCTCACCCCACCTGCCACACACCATCATCCTACCTGCCACACACCATCACCCCGCCTGCCACACTCCCTCACCTCACCTGCCACACAACCTCACCCCACCTGCCACATACCCTCACTGCACCTGCCACACACCATCTCCCCACCTGCCACACAGCATCACCCTACCTGCTACACACCCTCACTCCACCTGCCACACTCCCTCACCCCACCTGCCACACACCCTCATCTCACCTACCACACACCCTGACCTCACCTACCACATACCCTCACTCCACCTGCCACACACCCTCACTCCACCTGCCACACACCATCACCCCCCTTGCCACACTCCCTCACCCAACCTGCCACACACCATCACCCCACCTGCCACACACCCTCACTCCACCTGCCACACACTATCACCCCACCTGCCACACTCCCTCACCCCACCTGCCACACTCCCTCACTCCACCTGCCACACTCCCTCACCCCCCCACCTGCCACACACTATCACCCCACCTGCCACACACCCTCACCTCACCTGCCACACACCCTCACCCCACCTGCCACACTCCCTCACCCCACCTGCCACACACCATCACCCCACCTGCCACACACCCTCACTCCACCTGCCACACACTATCACCTCACCTGCCACACTCCCTCACCCCACCTGCCACACTCCCTCACCCCCCCACCTGCCACACACTATCACCCCACCTGCCACACACTATCACCCCACCTGCCACACACCCTCACTCCACCTGCCTCACTCCCTCACCCCACCTGCCATACACCTTCACCCCGCCTGCCACACTCCCTCACCTCACTTCCCACACACCATCACCCCACCTGCCACACATCCTCACCCCAAATGCCTCACTCCCTCATCCCACCTGCCAAACACCCTCCCCTCACCTGCCACACACCCTCACCCCACTTGCCACACTCCCTCACCCCACCTGCCACACACCCTCACCCCACCTGCCACACTCCCTCACCCCGCCTGCTACACACCCTCACCCCACCTGCCACACACCTTCACCCTACCTGCCACACACCATTACCCCGCCTGCCACACTCCCTCACCTAACCTGCCACACACCATCACTCCACCTGCCACACGCCATCACCCCACCTGCCACACACCCTCATTCCACCTGCCACGCTCCCTCACCCCACCTGCCACATATCCTTACCTCACCTGCCACACACCATCACCCAACCTGCCACACTCCCTCACCCCACCTTCCACACACCCTCACCCCACCTGCCACACACCCTCACTCCACCTGCCACACACCCTCACCCCACCTGCCACATTACTTCACCCCGCCTGCAACATTCCCTGAGATCGCCTGTCACACGCCATCACCCCACCTGTCACACTCCCTCACCCCACCTGCCACACACCCTCGCCCCACCTGCCACACTCCCTCACCCCACCTGCCACACTCCCTCACCCCACCTGCCACACGCCATCATCCCTTCCTGCAACACTCCCTCTCCCCGCCTGCCACAAACCCTCACCCTACCTGCCACACACCATCACCCTACCTGCCACACACCATCACCCCGCCTGCCACATTCCCTCACCCCACCTGCCACACACCATCACCCTATCTGCCACACACCATCACCCCGCCTGCCACACTCCCTCACCCCACCTGCCACAGAACCTCACTGCACCTGCCACATACCATCACCCCACCTGCCACACAGCATCACCCTACCTGCTACAAACCCTCACTCCACCTGCCACACTCCCTCACCCCACCTGCCACCCTCACCTACTACACACCCTCACCTCACCTACCACACACCCTCACTCCACCTGCCACACACCCTCACTCCACCTGCCACACTCCATCACCCCACCTGCCACACTCCCTCACCCCACCTGCCACACACCATCACCCCACCTGCCACACTCCCTCACCCCACCTGCCACACACCATCACACCACCTGCCACACTCCATCACCCCACCTGCCACACACCCTCACCTCACCTGCCACACACCCTCACCCCACCTGCCACACACACCCTCACCCCACCTGCCACACTCCCTCACCCCACCTGCCACACACTATCACCCCACCTGCCACACACTATCACCTCACCTGATACACACCCTCACCCCACCTGCCACACACCCTCACCCCACCTGCCACACGCCATCATCCCTGCCTGCCACACTCCTTCTCCCTGCCTGCTACACACCCTCACCCTACCTGCCACACACCATCACCCCGCCTGCTACACTCCCTCACCCCACCTGCCACACACCATCACCCCACCTACCACACACCCTGATTCCACCTGCCACACTCCCTCACCCCACCTGCCACACACCATTACCCCACCTGCCACACTCCCTCACCCCACCTGCCACACACCCTCAACCCACCTGCCACACACCCTCACCCCACCTGTCACACACCCTCACCCCACCTGCCACACACCCTCACTCCACCTGCCTCACTCCCTCACCCCACCTTCCTCACTCCTTCACCCCACCTGCCGTACACCCTCACCCCACCTGCTACACGCTATCTTCCCTGCCTGCCACACTCCTCCCCGCCTGCTACACACCCTCACCTAACCTGCCACACTCCCTCACCTCACCTCCCACACACCATCACCTCACCTGCCACACATCCTCAGCCCAAATGCCACACTCCCTCATCCCACCTGCCACACACTCTCACCCCACCTGCCACACACCATCACCCTGCCTGTCACACACCATCACAACACCTGCCACACACCCTCACCCCACTTGCCACACTCCCTCACCCCACCTGCCACACACCCTCACCCCACCTGCCACACTCCCTCACCCCGCCTGCTACACACCCTCACCCCACCTGCCACACAACATCACCCTGCCAGCCACACACCATCAACCTGCCTGCCACACACCATCACCCCACCTGCCACACACCATCACCCCACCTGCCACACTCCCTCACCTCACCTGCCACACACCATCACCCTACCTGCCACACACCATCACCCCGCCTACCACACTCCCTCACCCGACCTGCCACACACCCTCACCCCACCTGTCACACACCCTCACCCCACCTGCCACACATCCTCACCCCACCTGCCACACTCCCTCACCCCACCTGCCACACTCCCTCACCCCACCTGCCACACACCATCACCCCACCTGCCACATACCATCACCCCACCTGCCACACACCCTCACTCCTCCTGCCACACTCCCTCACCCAACCTACCACACACCTTCACCCTACCTGCCACACACCATTACCCCGCCTGCCACACTCCCTCACCTAACCTGCCACACACCATCACTCCACCTGCCACACACCATCACCCCACCTGCCACACACCCTCATTCCACCTGCCACACTCCCTCACCCCACCTGCCACATATCCTCACCTCACCTGCCACACACCATCACCCAACCTGCCACACTCCCTCACCCCACCTGCCACACACCCTCACCCCGCCTGCCAAACACCCTCACTCCACCTGCCACACACCCTCACCCCACCTGCCACATTACTTCACCCCGCCTGCAACATTCCCTCAGATCGCCTGCCACACGCCATCACCCCACCTGTCACACTCCCTCACCCCACCTGCCACACACCCTCGCCCCACCTGCCACACTCCCTCACCCCACCTGCCACACTCCCTCACCCCACCTGCCACCCTCACCTCACCTACTACACACCCTCACCTCACCTACCACACACCCTCACTCCACCTGCCACACACCCTCACTCCACCTGCCACACACCATCACCCCACCTGCCACACTCCCTCACCCCACCTGCCACACACCATCACCCCACCTGCCACACACCCTCACTCCACCTGCCACACACCATCACCCCACCTGCCACACTCCATCACCCCACCTGCCACACACCCTCACCTCACCTGCCACACACCCTCACCCCACCTGCCACACACACCCTCACCCCACCTGCCACACTCCCTCACCCCACCTGCCACACACTATCACCCCACCTGCCACACACTATCACCCCACCTGCCACACACCCTCATTCCACCTGCCTCACTCCCTCACCCCACCTGCCATACACCCACACCCCACTTGCAACACACCCTCACCTAACCTGCTACACACCCTCACCCCACCTGCCACACACCCTCACTCCACCTGCCACACTCCCTCATTCCACCTGCCACACACTATCACCTCACCTGCCACACACCCTCACCCCACCTGCCACACACCCTCACCCCACCTGCAACACGCCATCATCCCTGCCTGCCACACTCCTTCTCCCCGCCTGCTACACACCCTCACCCTACCTGCCACACACCATCACCCCGCCTGCTACACTCCCTCACCCCACCTGCCACACACCATCACCCCACCTACCACACACCCTGACTCCACCTGCCACACTCCCTCACCCCACCTGCCACACTCCCTCACTTCACCTGCCACACACCATTACCCCACCTGCCACACTCCCTCACCCCACCTGCCACACACCCTCACCCCACCTGCCACACACCCTCACCCCACCTGTCACACACCCTCACCCCACCTGCCACACTCCCTCACCACGCTTGCAACACTCCCTCTCACCGCCTGCCACACGCCATCACCCCACCTGCCACACTCCCTCACCCCACCTGCCACACACCATCACCCTACCTGCTACACACCATCACCCCACCTGCCACACACTCTCACCCCTCCTGCCACACACCCCCACTCCACCTGCCACACACTATCACCCCACCTGCCACACAGCATCACCCCACCTGCCACACACCCTCACTCCACCTGCCACACTCCCTCACCCCACCTGCCACACACCCTCACCTCACCTGCCACACACCCTCACCCCACCTGCAACACACCCTCACTCCACCTGCCACACTCCCTCACCCCACCTCCCAAACACCCTCACTCCACCTGCCACACACCCTCACTCCACCTGCCACACACCATCACCCCACCTGCCACACTCCCTCACCCCACCTGCCACACTCCCTCACCCCACCTGCTACACGCCATCATCCCTGCCTGCCACACTCCCTCTCCCCGCCTGCCACACACCCTCACCCTACCTGCCACACATCACCCCGCCTGCCACATTCCCTCACCCCACCTGCCACACACCATCATCCTACCTGCCACACACCATCACCCCGCCTGCCATACTCCCTCACCTCACCTGCCACACAACCTCACCCCACCTGCCACATACCCTCACTGCACCTGCCACACACCATCTCCCCACCTGCCACACAGCATCACCCTACCTGCTACACACCCTCACTCCACCTGCCACACTCCCTCACCCCACCTGCCACACACCCTCATCTCACCTACCACACACCCTGACCTCACCTACCACACACCCTCACTCCACCTGCCACACACCCTCACTCCACCTGCCACACACCATCACCCCCCTTGCCACACTCCCTCACCCAACCTGCCACACACCATCACCCCACCTGCCACACACCCTCACTCCACCTGCCACACACTATCACCCCACCTGCCACACTCCCTCACCCCACCTGCCACACTCCCTCACTCCACCTGCCACACTCCCTCACCCCCCCACCTGCCACACACTATCACCCCACCTGCCACACACCCTCACCTCACCTGCCACACACCCTCACCCCACCTGCCACACACTATCACCCCACCTGCCACACACTATCACCCCACCTGCCACACACCCTCACTCCACCTGCCTCACTCCCTCACCCCACCTTCCTCACTCCCTCACCCCACCTGCCGTACACCCTCACCCCACCTGCTACACGCTATCATCCCTGCCTGCCACACTCCTCCCCGCCTGCTACACACCCTCACCTAACCTGCCACACTCCCTCACCTCACCTCCCACACACCATCACCCCACCTGCCACACATCCTCAGCCCAAATGCCACACTCCCTCATCCCACCTGCCACACACTCTCACCCCACCTGCCACACACCATCACCCTGCCTGTCACACACCATCACAACACCTGCCACACACCCTCACCCCACTTGCCACACTCCCTCACCCCACCTGCCACACACCCTCACCCCACCTGCCACACTCCCTCACCCCGCCTGCTACACACCCTCACCCCACCTGCCACACAACATCACCCTGCCAGCCACACACCATCAACCTGCCTGCCACACACCATCACCCCACCTGCCACACACCATCACCCCACCTGCCACACTCCCTCACCTCACCTGCCACACACCATCACCCTACCTGCCACACACCATCACCCCGCCTACCACACTCCCTCACCCGACCTGCCACACACCCTCACCCCACCTGTCACACACCCTCACCCCACCTGCCACACACCCTCACCCCACCTGCTACACTCCCTCACCCCACCTGCCACACTCCCTCACCCCACCTGCCACACACCATCACCCCACCTGCCACATTTCATCACCCCACCTGCCACACACCCTCACTCCTCCTGCCACACTCCCTCACCCAACCTACCACACACCTTCACCCTACCTGCCACACACCATTACCCCGCCTGCCACACTCCCTCACCTAACCTGCCACACACCATCACTCCACCTGCCACACACCATCACCCCACCTGCCACACACCCTCATTCCACCTGCCACACTCCCTCACCCCACCTGCCACATATCCTCACCTCACCTGCCACACACCATCACCCAACCTGCCACACTCCCTCACCCCACCTGCCACACACCCTCACCCCGCCTGCCACACACCCTCACTCCACCTGCCACACACCCTCACCCCACCTGCCACATTACTTCACCCCGCCTGCAACATTCCCTCAGATCGCTTGCCACACGCCATCACCCCACCTGTCACACTCCCTCACCCCACCTGCCACACACCCTCGCCCCACCTGCCACACTCCCTCACCCCACCTGCCACACTCCCTCACCCCACCTGCCACCCTCACCTCACCTACTACACACCCTCACCTCACCTACCACACACCCTCACTCCACCTGCCACACACCCTCACTCCACCTGCCACACACCATCACCCCACCTGCCACACTCCCTTACCCCACCTGCCACACACCATCACCCCACCTGCCACACACCCTCACTCCACCTGCCACACACCATCACCCCACCTGCCACACTCCATCACCCCACCTGCCACACACCCTCACCTCACCTGCCACACACCCTCACCCCACCTGCCACACACACCCTCACCCCACCTGCCACACTCCCTCACCCCACCTGCCACACACTATCACCCCACCTGCCACACACTATCACCCCACCTGCCACACACCCTCATTCCACCTGCCTCACTCCCTCACCCCACCTGCCACACACCCTCACCCCACCTGCCACACACCCTCACCCCACCTGTCTCACACCCTCACCCCACCTGCCACACTCCCTCACCACGCTTGCAACACTCCCTCTCACCGCCTGCCACACGCCATCACCCCACCTGCCACACTCCCTCACCCCACCTGCCACACACCATCACCCTACCTGCCACACACCATCACCCCACCTGCCACACACTCTCACCCCTCCTGCCACACACCCCCACTCCACCTGCCACACACTATCATCCCACCTCCCACACAGCATCACCCCACCTGCCACACACCCTCACTCCACCTGCCACACTCCCTCACCCCACTTGCCACACACCCTCACCTCACCTGCCACACACCCTCACCCCACCTGCAACACACCCTCACTCCACCTGCCACACTCCCTCACCCCACCTCCCAAACACCCTCACTCCACCTGCCACACACCCTCACTCCACCTGCCACACACCATCACCCCACCTGCCACACTCCCTCACCCCACCTGCCACACTCCCTCACGCCACCTGCTACACGCCATCATCCCTGCCTGCCACACTCCCTCTCCCCGCCTGCCACACACCCTCACCCTACCTGCCACACATCACCCCGCCTGCCACATTCCCTCACCCCACCTGCCACACACCATCATCCTACCTGCCACACACCATCACCCCGCCTGCCACACTCCCTCACCTCACCTGCCACACAACCTCACCCCACCTGCCACATACCCTCACTGCACCTGCCACACACCATCTCCCCACCTGCCACACAGCATCACCCTACCTGCTACACACCCTCACTCCACCTGCCACACTCCCTCACCCCACCTGCCACACACCCTCATCTCACCTACCACACACCCTGACCTCACCTACCACACACCCTCACTCCACCTGCCACACACCCTCACTCCACCTGCCACACACCATCACCCCCCTTGCTACACTCCCTCACCCAACCTGCCACACACCATCACCCCACCTGCCACACACCCTCACTCCACCTGCCACACACTATCACCCCACCTGCCACACTCCCTCACCCCACCTGCCACACTCCCTCACTCCACCTGCCACACTCCCTCACCCCCCCACCTGCCACACACTATCACCCCACCTGCCACACACCCTCACCTCACCTGCCACACACCCTCACCCCACCTGCCACACTCCCTCACCCCACCTGCCACACACCATCACCCCACCTGCCACACACCCTCACTCCACCTGCCACACACTATCACCTCACCTGCCACACTCCCTCACCCCACCTGCCACACTCCCTCACCCCCCCACCTGCCACACACTATCACCCCACCTGCCACACACTATCACCCCACCTGCCACACACCCTCACTCCACCTGCCTCACTCCCTCACCCCACCTGCCATACACCTTCACCCCGCCTGCCACACTCCCTCACCTCACTTCCCACACACCATCACCCCACCTGCCACACATCCTCACCCCAAATGCCTCACTCCCTCATCCCACCTGCCAAACACCCTCCCCTCACCTGCCACACACCCTCACCCCACTTGCCACACTCCCTCACCCCACCTGCCACACACCCTCACCCCACCTGCCACACTCCCTCACCCCGCCTGCTACACACCCTCACCCCACCTGCCACACACCTTCACCCTACCTGCCACACACCATTACCCCGCCTGCCACACTCCCTCACCTAACCTGCCACACACCATCACTCCACCTGCCACACGCCATCACCCCACCTGCCACACACCCTCATTCCACCTGCCACGCTCCCTCACCCCACCTGCCACATATCCTTACCTCACCTGCCACACACCATCACCCAACCTGCCACACTCCCTCACCCCACCTTCCACACACCCTCACCCCACCTGCCACACACCCTCACTCCACCTGCCACACACCCTCACCCCACCTGCCACATTACTTCACCCCGCCTGCAACATTCCCTGAGATCGCCTGTCACACGCCATCACCCCACCTGTCACACTCCCTCACCCCACCTGCCACACACCCTCGCCCCACCTGCCACACTCCCTCACCCCACCTGCCACACTCCCTCACCCCACCTGCCACACGCCATCATCCCTTCCTGCAACACTCCTCTCCCCGCCTGCCACAAACCCTCACCCTACCTGCCACACACCATCACCCTACCTGCCACACACCATCACCCCGCCTGCCACATTCCCTCTCCCCACCTGCCACACACCATCACCCTATCTGCCACACACCATCACCCCGCCTGCCACACTCCCTCACCCCACCTGCCACAGAACCTCACTGCACCTGCCACATACCATCACCCCACCTGCCACACAGCATCACCCTCCCTGCTACAAACCCTCACTCCACCTGCCACACTCCCTCACCCCACCTGCCACCCTCACCTACTACACACCCTCACCTCACCTACCACACACCCTCACTCCACCTGCCACACACCCTCACTCCACCTGCCACA
The DNA here is from genome assembly GCF_040958095.1 of Procambarus clarkii. Taxonomy (NCBI): domain Eukaryota; kingdom Metazoa; phylum Arthropoda; class Malacostraca; order Decapoda; family Cambaridae; genus Procambarus; species Procambarus clarkii. Next base: position 10,524,336 of record NC_091234.1, read on the forward strand.
CTCCATCACCCCACCTGCCACACTCCCTCACCCCACCTGCCACACACCATCACCCCACCTGCCACACTCCCTCACCCCACCTGCCACACACCATCACACCACCTGCCACACTCCATCACCCCACCTGCCACACACCCTCACCTCACCTGCCACACACCCTCACCCCACCTGCCACACACACCCTCACCCCACCTGCCACACTCCCTCACCCCACCTGCCACACACTATCACCCCACCTGCCACACACTATCACCTCACCTGATACACACCCTCACCCCACCTGCCACACACCCTCACCCCACCTGCCACACGCCATCATCCCTGCCTGCCACACTCCTTCTCCCTGCCTGCTACACACCCTCACCCTACCTGCCACACACCATCACCCCGCCTGCTACACTCCCTCACCCCACCTGCCACACACCATCACCCCACCTACCACACACCCTGATTCCACCTGCCACACTCCCTCACCCCACCTGCCACACTCCCTCACTTCACCTGCCACACACCATTACCCCACCTGCCACACTCCCTCACCCCACCTGCCACACACCCTCAACCCACCTGCCACACACCCTCACCCCACCTGTCACACACCCTCACCCCACCTGCCACACTCCCTCACCACGCTTGCAACACTCCCTCTCACCGCCTGCCACACGCCATCACCCCACCTGCCACACTCCCTCACCCCACCTGCCACACACCATCACCCTACCTGCCATACACCATCACCCCACCTGCCACACACTCTCACCCCTCCTGCCACACACCCCCACTCCACCTGCCACACACTATCACCCCACCTGCCACACAGCATCACCCCACCTGCCATACACCCTCACTCCACCTGCCACACTCCCTCACCCCACCTGCCACACACCCTCACCTCACCTGCCACACACCCTCACCCCACCTGCAACACACCCTCATTCCACCTGCCACACTCCCTCACCCCACCTCCCACACACCCTCACTCCACCTGCCACACACCCTCACTCCACCTGCCACACACCATCACCCCACCTGCCACACTCCCTCACCCCACCTGCCACACTCCCTCACCCCACCTGCTACACGCCATCATCCCTGCCTGCCACACTCCCTCTCCCCGCCTGCCACACACCCTCACCCTACCTGCCACACATCGCCCTGCCTGCCACATTCCCTCACCCCACCAGCCACACACCATCATCCTACCTGCCACACACCATCACCCCGCCTGCCACACTCCCTCACCTCACCTGCCACACAACCTCACCCCACCTGCCACATACCCTCACTGCACCTGCCACACACCATCTCCCCACCTGCCACACAGCATCACCCTACCTGCTACACACCCTCACTCCACCTGCCACACTCCCTCACCCCACCTGCCACACTCCCTCACTTCACCTGCCACACACCCTCATCTCACCTACCACACACCCTGACCTCACCTAACACACACCCTCACTCCACCTGCCACACACCCTCACTCCACCTGCCACACACCATCACCCCCCCTGCCACACTCCCTCACCCAACCTGCCACACACCATCACCCCACCTGCCACACACCCTCACTCCACCTGCCACACACTATCACCCCACCTGCCACACTCCCTCACCCCACCTGCCACACTCCCTCACTCCACCTGCCAAACTCCCTCACCCCCCCACCTGCCACACACTATCACCCCCACCTGCCACACACCCTCACCTCACCTGCCACACACCCTCACCCCACCTGCCACACTCCCTCACCCCACCTGCCACACACCATCACCCCACCTGCCACACACCCTCACTCCAACTGCCACACACTATCACCTCACCTGCCACACTCCCTCACCCCACCTGCCACACTCCCTCACCCCCCCACCTGCCACACACTATCACCCCACCTGCCACACACTATCACCCCACCTGCCACACACCCTCACTCCACCTGCCTCACTCCCTCACCCCCACCTGCCATACACCTTCACCCCACCTTCCACACACCCTCACCTCACCTGCCACACACCCTCACCCCACCTGCCACACACCCTCACCGCACCTGCCATACTCCCTCACCCAACCTGCCATACACTATCACCTCACCTGCCACACACCCTCACCCCACCTGCCACACACCCTCACCCCACCTGCCTCACTCCCTCACCCCACCTACCATAAACCCTCACCTAACCTGCCACACGCCATCATCCCTGCCTGCCACACTCCTTCTCCCCGCCTGCTACACACCCTCACCTCACCTGCCACACACCCTCACCCCACCTGCCACACACCCTCACCCCACCTGCCACAAACCATCTCCCCACCTGCCACACAGCATCACCCTACCTGCTACACACCCTCACTCCACCTGCCACACTCCCTCACCCCACCTGCCACACACCCTCATCTCACCTACCACACACCCTGACCTCACCTACCACACACCCCTCACTCCACCTGCCACACACCCTCACTCCACCTGCCACACACCATCACCCCCCCTGCCACACTCCCTCACCCAACCTGCCACACACCATCACCCCACCTGCCACACACCCTCACTCCACCTGCCACACACTATCACCCCACCTGCCACACTCCCTCACCCCACCTGCCACACTCCCTCACTCCACCTGCCACCTCCCTCACCCCCCACCTGCCACACACTATCACCCCACCTGCCACACACCCTCACCTCACCTGCCACACACCCTCACCCCACCTGCCACACTCCCTCACCCCACCTGCCACACACCATCACCCCACCTGCCACACACCCTCACTCCAACTGCCACACACTATCACCTCACCTGCCACACTCCCTCACCCCACCTGCCACACTCCCTCACCCCCCACCTGCCACACACTATCACCCACCTGCCACACACTATCACCCCACCTGCCACACACCCTCACTCCACCTGCCTCACTCCCTCACCCCACCTGCCATACACCTTCACCCCACCTTCCACACACCCTCACCTCACCTGCCACACACCCTCACCCCACCTGCCACACACCCTCACCGCACCTGCCACACTCCCTCACCCAACCTGCCATACACTATCACCTCACCTGCCACACACCCTCACCCCACCTGCCACACACCCTCACCCCACCTGCCTCACTCCCTCACCCCACCTACCATAAACCCTCGCCTAACCTGCCACACGCCATCATCCCTGCCTGCCACACTCCTTCTCCCCGCCTGCTACACACCCTCACCTCACTTGCCACACACCCTCACCCCACCTGCCACACACCCTCACCCCACCTGCCACAAACCATCATCCCACCTGCCACACACTATCACCCCACCTGCCACACACCTTCATTCCACCTGCCTCACTCCCTCACCCCACCTGCCATACACCATCACCCCACCTGCCACACACCATCACCCTGCCTGCCACACACCATCACCCTGCCTGCCACACACCATCACCCCACCTGCCACACACCATCACCCCACCTGCCACACTCCCTCACCTCACCTGCCACACACCATCACCCTACCTGCCACACACCATCACCCCGCCTACCACACTCCCTCACCCGACCTGCCACACACCCTCACCCCACCTGCCACACACCCTCACTCCACCTGCCACACACCCTCACCCCACCTGCCACACTCCCTCACCCCTCCTGCCACACTCCCTCACCCCACCTGCCATACACCATCACCCCACCTGCCACATACCATCACCCCACCTGCCACACACCCTCACTCCTCCTGCCACACTCCCTCACCCAACCTACCACACACCTTCACCCTACCTGCCACACACCATTACCCCGCCTGCCACACTCCCTCACCCCACCTGCCACACACCATCACACTACCTGCCACACACCCTCACTCCACCTGCCACACACCATCACCCCACCTGCCACACACCCTCATTCCACCTGCCACACTCCCTCACCCCACCTGCCACACATCCTCACCTCACCTGCCACACACCATCACCCAACCTGCCACACTCCCTCACCCCACCTGCCACACACCCTCTCCCCACCTGCCACACACCCTCACACCACCTGCCACACACCCTCACCCCACCTGCCACATTACTTCACCCCCGCCTGCAACACTCCCTCAGATCGCCTGCCACACGCCATCACCCCACCTGCCACACTCCCTCACCCCACCTGCCACACTCCCTCACCCCACCTGCCACAACGCCATCATACCTTTCTGTCACACTTCCTCTCCCCGCCTGCCACACACCCTCACCCTACCTGCCACACACTATCACCCCGCCTGCCACATTCCCTCACCCCACCTGCCACACACCATCACCCTACCTGCCACAAACTATCACCCCGCCTGCCACACTCCCTCACCCCACCTGCCATACACCCTTACCCCACCTGCCACACAATCTCACTGCACCTGCCACACAACATCACCCCACTTGCCACACAGCGTCACCCTACCTGCTACACTCCCTCACTCCACCTGCCACACTCCCTCACCCCACCTGCAACCCTCACCTCACCTACTACACACCCTCACCTCACCTACCACACACCCTCACCCCACCTGCCACACACCCTCACTCCACCCTGCCACACACCATCACCCCACCTGCCACACTCCCTCACCCCACCTGCTACACACCCTCACCTCACCTGCCACACACCCTCACCCCACCTGTCACACACACCCTCACCCCACCTGCCACACTCCCTCACCCCACCTGCAACACACTATCACCCCACCTGCCACACACTATCACCCCACCTGCCACACACCCTCACTCCACCTGCCTCACTCCCTCCCCCCACCTGCCATACACCCACACCCCACCTGCCACAGACCCTCACCTCACCTGCTACACACCCTCACCCCACCTGCCACACACCCTCACTCCACCTGCCACACTCCCTCACCCCACCTGCCACACACTATCACCTCACCTGCCACACACCCTCACCCACCTGCCACACACCCTCACCCCACCTTCCTCACTCCCTCACCCCACCTGCCGTACACCCTCACCCCACCTGCTACACGCTATCATCCCTGCCTGCCACACTCCTCCCCGCCTGCTACACACCCTCACCTCACCTGCCACACACCCTCACCCCACCTGCCACACACCCTCACCCCACCTGCCACAAACCATCACCCCACCTGCCACACACTATCACCCCACCTGCCACACACCCTCACTCCACCTGCCTCATTCCCTCACCCCACCTGCCGTACACCCTCACCCCACCTGCTACACGCCATCATCCCTGCCTGCCACACTCCTTCTCCTCGCCTGCTACACACCCTCACCCTACCTGCCACACACCATCACCCCGCCTGCTACACTCCCTCACAACACCTGCCACACACCATCACCCCACCTACCACACACCCTGACTCCACCTGCCACACTCCCTCACCCCACCTGCCACACAATCTCACTGCACCTGCCACACAACATCACCCCACCTGCCACACAGCGTCACCCTACCTGCTACACTCCCTCACTCCACCTGCCACACTCCCTCACCCCACCTGCCACCCTCACCTCACCTACTACACACCCTCACCTCACCTACCACACACCCTCACCCCACCTGCCACACACCCTCACTCCACCTGCCACACACCATCACCCCACCTGCCACACTCCCTCACCCCACCTGCCACACACCCTCACCTCACCTGCCACACACCCTCACCCCACCTGCCACACACACCCTCACCCAACCTGCCACACTTCCTCACCCACCTGCCACAGACTATCACCCACCTGCCACACACTATCACCCCACCTGCCACACACCCCACCCACCTGCCATACACCCACACCCCACCTGCCACACACCCTCACCTCACCTGCTACACGCCCTCACCCACCTGCCACACACCCTCACTCCACCTGCCACACACTATCACCCCACCTGCCACACACCTCACTCCACCTGCCTCACTCCCTCACCCCACCTGCCATACACCACACCCCACCTGCCCACACCTCACCTCACCTGCTACACGCCCTCACCCCACCTGCCACACACCCTCACTCCACCTGCCACACTCCCTCACCCCACCTGCACACAGTATCACCTCACCTGCCACACACCCTCACCCACCTGCCACACACCCTCACCCCACCTTTCACTCACTCACCCACCTGCCGTACACCTTCACCCCACCTGCCGTACACCTTCACCCCACCTGCTACACGCTATCATCCCTGCCTGCCACACTCCTCCCGCCTGCTACACACCCTCACCTACCTGCCACACACTCTCACCACCTGCCACACACCCTCACCCCACCTGCCACAAACCATCACCCCACCTGCCACACACTATCACCCCACCTGCCACACACCCTCACTCCACCTGCCTCACTCCCTCACCCCACCTGCCATACACCCTCACCCCACCTGCCACACGCCATCATCCCTGCTGCCACACTCCTTCTCCCGCCTGCTACACACCCTCACCCTACCTGCCACACACCATCACCCTGCCTGCTACACTCCTCACAACACCTGCCACACACCATCACCCCACCTACCACACACCCTGACTCCACCTGCCACACTCCCTCACCCCACCTGCCACACCCTCACTTCACCTGCCACACACCATTACCCCACCTGCCACACTCCCTCACCCCACCTGCCACACACTCTCACCCCACCTGCCACACACCCTCACCCCACCTGTCACACACCCTCACCCCACCGGCCACACTCCCTCACCCGCTTGCAACACTCCCTCTCACCGCCTGCCACACGCCATCACCCCACCTGCCACACTCCCTCACCCCACCTGCCACACACCATCACCCTACCTGCCACACACCATCACCCCACCTGCCACACACTCTCACCCTCCTGCCACACACCCCCACTCCACCTGCCACACACTATCACCCCACCTGCCACACAGCATCACACCACCTGCCACACACCCTCATCCACCTGCCACACTCCCTCACCCCAAATGCCACACACCCTCACCTCACCTGCCACACACCCTCACCCCACCTGCACACACCCTCACTCCACCTGCCACACTCCGTCACCCCACCTCCCACACACCTCACTCCACCTGCCACCACCCTCACTCCAATTGCCACCACCATCACCCCACCTGCCACACTCCCTCACCCCACCTGCCACACTCCCTCACCCCACCTTCTACACGCCATCATCCCTGCCTGCACACTCCCTCTCCCCGCCTGCCACACACCTCACCCTACCTGCCACACATCATCACCCCGCCTGCCACATTCCCTCACCCCACCTGCCACACACCATCATCCTACCTGCCACACACCATCACCCCGCCTGCCACACTCCCTCACCCCACCTGCCACACACCCTCACCCACCTGCCACACACCCTCACTGCACCTGCCACACACCATCACCCACCTGCCACACAACATCACCCTACCTGCTACACACCCTCACTCCACCTGCCACACTCCTCACCCCACCTGCCACACACCTCACCTCACCTACCACACACCCTCACCTCACCTACACACACCCTCACTCCACCTGCCACACACCCTCACTCCACCTGTCACACACCATCACCCCTCCTGCCACACTCCCTCACCCCACCTGCCACACACATCACCCCACCTGCCACACACCCTCACTCCACCTGCCACACACCATCACCCCACCTGCCACACTCCCTCACCCACTGCCACACTCCTCACTCCACCTGCCACACACCCACCCTCACCTGCCACCACCCTCACCCCACCTGCCACACACCCTCACACCACCTGCCACACACCCTCACCCCACCTGCCACATTACTTCACCCCGCCTGCAACACTCCTCAGATCGCCTGCCACACGCCATCACCCCACCTGCCACACTCCCTCACCCCACCTGCCACACTCCCTCACCCCACCTGCCACCGCCATCACCTTTCTGTCACACTTCCTCTCCCGCCTGCCACACACCCTCCACCCTACTGCCACACACTATCACCCCGCCTGCCACATTCCCTCACCCCACCTGCCACACACCATCACCCTACCTGCCACAAACTATCACCCCGCCTGCCACACTCCCTCACCCCACCTGCCATACACCCTTACCCCACCTGCCACACAATCTCACTGCACCTGCCACACAACATCACCCACTTGCCACACAGCGTCACCCTACCTGCTACACTCCCTCACTCCACCTGCCACACTCCCTCACCCCACCTTCAACCCTCACCTCACCTACTACACACCCTCACCTCACCTACCACACACCCTCACCCCACCTGCCACACACCCTCACTCCACCTGCCACACACCATCACCCCACCTGCCACACTCCCTCACCCCACCTGCTACACACCCTCACCTCACCTGCCACACACCTCACCCCACCTGTCACACACACCCTCACCCCACCTGCCACACTCCCTCACCCACCTGCAACACACTATCACCCCACCTGCCACACACTATCACCCCACCTGCCACACACCCTCACTCCACCTGCCTCACTCCCTCCCCCCACCTGCCATACACCCACACACCCACCTGCCACAGACCCTCACCTCACCTGCTACACACCCTCACCCCACCTGCCACACACCCTCACTCCACCTGCCACACTCCCTCACCCCACCTGCCACACACTATCACCTCACCTGCCACACCCTCACCCCACCTGCCACACACCCTCACCCCACCTTCCTCACTCCCTCACCCCACCTGCCGTACACCCTCACCCACCTGCTACACGCTATCATCCCTGCTGCCACACTCCTCCCCGCCTGCTACACACCCTCACCTCACCTGCCACACACCCTCACCCACCTGCCACACACCCTCACCCCACCTGCCACAAACCATCACCCCACCTGCCACACACTATCACCCCACCTGCCACACACCCTCACTCACCTGCCTCATTCCCTCACCCCACCTGCCATACACCCTCACCCACCTGCCACACGCCATCATCCCTGCCTGCCACACTCCTTCTCCTCGCCTGCTACACACCTCACCCTACCTGCCACACACCATCACCCGCCTGCTACACTCCCTCACAACACCTGCCACACACCATCACCCACCTACCACACACCCTGACTCCACCTGCCACACTCCCTCACCCCACCTGCCACACAATCTCACTGCACCTGCCACACAACATCACCCCACCTGCCACACAGCGTCACCCTACCTGCTACACTCCCTCACTCCACCTGCCACACTCCCTCACCCCACCTGCCACCCTCACCTCACCTACTACACACCCTCACCTCACCTACCACACACCCTCACCCCACCTGCCACACCCTCACTCCACCTGCCACACACCATCACCCCACCTGCCACACTCCCTCACCCCACCTGCCACACACCCTCACCTCACCTGCCACACACCCTCACCCCACCTGCCACACACACCCTCACCCAACCTGCCACACTTCCTCACCCCACCTGCCACAGACTATCACCCCACCTGCCACACACTATCACCCCACCTGCCACACACCCTCACCCCACCTGCCATACACCCACACCCCACCTGCCACACACCCTCACCTCACCTGCTACACGCCCTCACCCCACCTGCCACACACCCTCACTCCACCTGCCACACACTATCACCCCACCTGCCACACACCCTCACTCCACCTGCCTCACTCCCTCACCCCACCTGCCATACACCCACACCCCACCTGCCACACACCCTCACCTCACCTGCTACACGCCCTCACCCCACCTGCCACACACCCTCACTCCACCTGCCACACTCCCTCACCCCACCTGCCACACACTATCACCTCACCTGCCACACACCCTCACCCCACCTGCCACACACCCTCACCCCACCTTCCTCACTCACACCACCTGCCGTACACCTTCACCCCACCTGCTACACGCTATCATCCCTGCCTGCCACACTCCTCCCCGCCTGCTACACACCCTCACCTCACCTGCCACACACTCTCACCCCACCTGCCACACACCCTCACCCCACCTGCCACAAACCATCACCCCACCTGCCACACACTATCACCCACCTGCCACACACCCTCACTCCACCTGCCTCACTCCTCACCCCACCTGCCATACACCCTCACCACCTGCCACACGCCATCATCCCTGCCTGCCACACTCCTTCTCCCCGCCTGCTACACACCCTCACCCTACCTGCCACACACCATCACCCTGCTGCTACACTCCCTCACAACACCTGCCACACACCATCACCCCACCTACCACACACCCTGACTCCACCTGCCACACTCCCTCACCCCACCTGCCACACTCCCTCACTTCACCTGCCACACACCATTACCCCACCTGCCACACTCCCTCACCCCACCTGCCACACACTCTCACCCCACCTGCCACACACCTCACCCCACCTGTCACACACCCTCACCCCACCGGCCACACTCCCTCACCCCGCTTGCAACACTCCCTCTCACCGCCTGCCACACGCCATCACCCCACCTGCCCACTCCCTCACCCACCTGCCACACACATCACCCTACCTGCCACACACCATCACCCCACCTGCCACACACTCTCACCCCTCCTGCCACACACCCCCACTCCACCTGCCACACACTATCACCCCACCTGCCACACAGCATCACACCACCTGCCACACCCTCACTCCACCTGCCACACTCCCTCACCCAAATGCCACACACCCTCACCTCACCTGCCACACACCCTCACCCCACCTGCCACACACCCTCACTCCACCTGCCACACTCCGTCACCCACCTCCCACACACCCTCACTCCACCTGCCACACACCCTCACTCCAATTGCCACACACCATCCCCACCTGCCACACTCCCTCACCCACACTGCCACACTCCCTCACCCCACCTGCCACACTCCCTCACCCCACCTTCAACACGCCATCATCCCTGCCTGCCACACTCCTCTCCCCGCCTGCCACACACCCTCACCCTACCTGCCACACATCATCACCCCGCCTGCCACATTCCCTCACCCCACCTGCCACACACCATCATCCTACCTGCCACACACCATCACCCCGCCTGCCACACTCCCTCACCCCACCTGCCACACACCCTCACCCCACCTGCCACACACCCTCACTGCACCTGCCACACCATCACCCCACCTGCCCACAACACAACCCTACCTGCTACACACCCTCACTCCACCTGCCACACTCCCTCACCCCACCTGCCACACACCCTCACCTCACCTACCACACACCCTCACCTCACCTACCACACACCCTCACTCCACCTGCCACACACCCTCACTCCACCTGTCACACACCATCCCCTCCTGCCACACTCCCTCACCCACCTGCCACACACCATCACCCCACCTGCCACACACCCTCACTCCACCTGCCACACACCATCACCCACCTGCCACACTCCCTCACCCCACCTGCCACACTCCCTCACTCCACCTGCCACACACCCACCCTCACCTGCCACACACCCTCACCCCACCTGCCACACACCCTCACTCCACCTGCACACACCATCACCCCACCTGCCACATTACTTCACCCGCCTGCAACATTCCCTCAGATCGCCTGCCACACGCCATCACCCCACCTGTCACACTCCCTCACCCACCTGCCACACCCTCGCCCCACCTGCCACACTCCCTCCACCCCACCTGCCACACTCCTCACCCACCTGCCACACGCCATCATCCCTTCCTGCCACACTCCCTCTCCCCGCCTGCCACAAACCCTCACCCTACCTGCCACACACCATCACCCTACCTGCCACACACCATCACCCCACCTGCCACATTCCCTCACCCCACCTGCACACACCATCACCTACCTGCCACACACTCACCCCGCCTGCCACACTCCCTCATCCCACCTGCCACACCTCACTGCACCTGCCACATACCATCACCCCACCTGCCACACAGCATCACCCTACCTGCTACACACCTCACTCCACTGCCACACTCCCTCACCCCACCTGCCACCCTCACCTCACCTACTACACCCCTCACCTCACCTACCACACACCCTCACCCACCTGCCACACACCATCACCCACTGCCACACACCATCACCCCACCTGCCACACTCCCTCACCCCACCTGCCACACACCATCACCCCACCTGCCACACCATCACCCACCTGCCACACCTCACCCACCTGCCACACTCCCTCACCCCACCTGCCACCCTCACCTCACCTACTACACACCCTCACCTCACTACCACACACCCTCACTCCACCTGCCACACACCCTCACTCCACCTGCCACACCATCACCCCACCTGCCACACTCCCTCACCCCACCTGCCACACACCATAACCCCACCTGCCACACACCCTCACTCCACCTGCCACACACCATCACCCACCTGCCACACTCCACCCCACCTGCCACACACCTCACCTCACCTGCCACACACCCTCACCCCACCTGCCACACACACCCTCACCCCACCTGCCACACTCCCTCACCCCACCTGCCACACACTCACCCCACCTGCCACACACTATCACCTCACCTGCCACACACCCTCACCCCACCTGCCACACACCCTCACCCCACCTGCCACACGCCATCATCCCTGCCTGCCACACTCCTTCTCCCCGCCTGCTACACACCCTCACCCTACCTGCCACACACCATCACCCCGCCTGCTACACTCCCTCACCCCACCTGCCACACACCATCACCCCACCTACCACACACCCTGATTCCACCTGCCACACTCCCTCACCCCACCTGCCACACTCCCTCACTTCACCTGCCACACACCATTACCCCACCTGCCACACTCCCTCACCCCACCTGCCACACACCCTCAACCCACCTGCCACACACCCTCACCCCACCTGTCACACACCCTCACCCCACCTGCCACACTCCCTCACCACGCTTGCAACACTCCCTCTCACCGCCTGCCACACGCCATCACCCCACCTGCCACACTCCCTCACCCCACCTGCCACACACCATCACCCTACCTGCCATACACCATCACCTCACCTGCCACACACTCTCACCCCTCCTGCCACACACCCCCACTCCACCTGCCACACACTATCACCCCACCTGCCACACAGCATCACCCCACCTGCCACACACCCTCACTCCACCTGCCACACTCCCTCACCCCACCTGCCACACACCCTCACTCCACCTGCCACACTCCCTCACCCCACCTGCCACACACCCTCACCTCACCTGCCACACACCCTCACCCCACCTGCAACACACCCTCACTCCACCTGCCACACTCCCTCACCCCACCTCCCACACACCCTCTCTCCACCTGCCACACACCCTCACCCCACCTGCAACACACCCTCACTCCACCTGCCACACTCCCTCACCCCACCTGCCACACACCCTCACCTCACCTGCCACACACCCTCACCCCACCTGCAACACACCCTCACTCCACCTGCCACACTCCCTCACCCCACCTCCCACACACCCTCTCTCCACCTGCCACACACCCTCACTCCACCTGCCACACACCATCACCCCACCTGCCACACTCCCTCACCCACCTGCCACACTCCCTCACCCCACCTGCTACACGCCATCATCCCTGCCTGCCACACTCCCTCTCCCCGCCTGCCACACACCCTCACCCTACCTGCCACACATCACCCCGCCTGCCACATTCCCTCACCCACCTGCCACACACCATCATCCTACCTGCCACACACCATCACCCCGCCTGCCACACTCCCTCACCTCACCTGCCACACAACCTCACCCCACCTGCCACATACCCTCACTGCACCTGCCACACACCATCTCCCCACCTGCCACACAGCATCACCCTACCTGCTACACACCCTCACTCCACCTGCCACACTCCCTCACCCCACCTGCCACACACCCTCATCTCACCTACCACTCACCCTGACCTCACCTACCACACACCCTCACTCCACCTGCCACACACCCTCACTCCACCTGCCACACACCATCACCCCACCTGCCACACACCCTCACTCCACCTGCCACACACTATCACCCCACCTGCCACACTCCCTCACCCCACCTGCCACACTCCCTCACTCCACCTGCCACACTCCCTCACCCCCCACCTGCCACACACTATCACCCCACCTGCCACACACCCTCACCTCACCTGCCACACACCCTCACCCCACCTGCCACACTCCCTCACCCCACCTGCCACACACCATCACCCCACCTGCCACACACCCTCACTCCAACTGCCACACACTATCACCTCACCTGCCACACTCCCTCACCCCACCTGCCACACTCCCTCACCCCCCCACCTGCCACACACTATCACCCCACCTGCCACACACTATCACCCCACCTGCCACACACCCTCACTCCACCTGCCTCACTCCCTCACCCCACCTGCCATACACCTTCACCCCACCTTCCACACACCCTCACCTCACCTGCCACACACCCTCACCCCACCTGCCACACACCCTCACCGCACCTGCCACTCTCCCTCACCCAACCTGCCATACACTATCACCTCACCTGCCACACACCCTCACCCACCTGCCACACACCCTCACCCCACCTGCCTCACTCCCTCACCCCACCTACCATAAACCCTCACCTAACCTGCCACACGCCATCATCCCTGCCTGCCACACTCCTTCTCCCCGCCTGCTACACACCCTCACCTCACCTGCCACACACCCTCACCCACCTGCCACACACCCTCACCCCACCTGCCACAAACCATCATCCCACCTGCCACACACTATCACCCCACCTGCCACACACCTTCATTCCACCTGCCTCACTCCCTCACCTCACCTGCCATACACAATCACCCCACCTGCCACACACCATCACCCTGCCTGCCACACACCATCACCCTGCCTGCCACACCCATCACCCACCTGCCACACACATCACCCCACCTGCCACACTCCCTCACCTCACCTGCCACACACCATCACCCTACCTGCCACACACCATCACCCGCCTACCACACACCATCACCCCGCCTACCACACTCCCTCACCCGACCTGCCACACACCCTCACCCCACCTGCCACACACCCTCACTCCACCTGCCACACACCCTCACCCCACCTGCCACACTCCCTCACCCCTCCTGCCACACTCCCTCACCCCACCTGCCACACACCATCACCCCACCTGCCACATACCATCACCCCACCTGCCACACACCCTCACTCCTCCTGCCACACTCCCTCACCCAACCTACCACACACCTTCACCCTACCTGCCACACACCATTACCACGCCTGCCACACTCCCTCACCCCACCTGCCACACACCATCACACTACCTGCCACACACCCTCACTCCACCTGCCACACACCATCACCCCACCTGCCACACACCCTCATTCCAATTGCCACACTCCCTCACCCCACCTGCCACACATCCTCACCTCACCTGCCACACACCATCACCCAACCTGCCACACTCCCTCACCCCACCTGCCACACACCCTCTCCCCACCTGCCACACACCCTCACTCCACCTGCCACACACCCTCACCCCACCTGCCACATTACTTCACCCCGCCTGCAACACTCCCTCAGATCGCCTGCCACACGCCATCACCCCACCTGCCACACTCCCTCACCCCACCTGCTACACTCCCTCACCCCACCTGCCACACGCCATCATACCTTTCTGTCACACTCCCTCTCCCGCCTGCCACACACCCTCACCCTACCTGCCACACACTATCACCCCGCCTGCCACATTCCCTCACCCCACCTGCCACACACCATCACCCTACCTGCCACACACCATCACCCCGCCTGCCACACTCCCTCACCCCACCTGCCATACACCCTCACCCCACCTGCCACAATATCTCACTGCACCTGCCACACAACATCACCCCACCTGCCACACAGCGTCACCCTACCTGCTACACTCCCTCACTCCACCTGCCACACTCCCTCACCCCACATGCCACCCTCACCTCACCTACTACACACCCTCACCTCACCTACCACACACCCTCACCCCACCTGCCACACACCCTCACTCCACCTGCCACACACCATCACCCCACCTGCCACACTCCCTCACCCACCTGCCACACACCCTCACCTTACCTGCCACACACCCTCACCCCACCTGCCACACACACCCTCACCCCACCTGCCACACTCCCTCACCCCACCTGCAACACACTATCACCCCACCTGCCACACACTATCACCCCACCTGCCACACACCCTCACTCCACCTGCCTCACTCCCTCACCCCACCTGCCATACACCCACACCCCACCTGCCACACACCCTCACCTCACCTGCTACACACCCTCACCCCACCTGCCACACACCCTCACTCCACCTGCCACACTCCCTCACCCCACCTGCCACACACTATCACCTCACCTGCCACACACCCTCACCCCACCTGCCACACACCCTCACCCCACCTTCCTCACTCCCTCACCCACCAGCCGTACACCCTCACCCCACCTGCTACACGCTATCATCCCTGCCTGCCACACTCCTCCCCGCCTGCTACACACCCTCACCTCACCTGCCACACACCCTCACCCCACCTGCCACACACCCTCACCCCACCTGCCACAAACCATCACCCCACCTGCCACACACCCTCACTCCACCTTCCTCATTCCCTCACCCCACCTGCCATACACTTTCACCCCACCTGCCACACGCCATCATCCCTGCCTGCCACACTCCTTCTCCTCGCCTGCTACACACCCTCACCCTTCCTGCCACACACCATCACCCCGCCTGCTACACTCCCTCACAACACCTGCCACACACCATCACACCTACCACACACCCTGACTCCACCTGCCACACTCCCTCACCCCACCTGCCACACAATCTCACTGCACCTGCCACACAACATCACCCCACCTGCCACACAGCGTCACCCTACCTGCTACACTCCCTCACTCCACCTGCCACACTCCCTCACCCCACCTGCCACCCTCACCTCACCTACTACACACCCTCACCTCACCTACCACACACCCTCACCCCACCTGCCACACTCCCTCACCCAACCTGCCACACACCCTCACCTCACCTGCCACACACCCTCACCCAACCTGCCACACACACCCTCCCCACCTGCCACACTCCCTCACCCCACCTGCCACAGACTATCACCCCACCTGCCACACACTATCACCCCACCTGCCACACACCCTCACTCCACCTGCCTCACTCCCTCACCCCACCTACCATACACCCACACCCCACCTGCCACACACCCTCACCTCACCTGCTACACGCCCTCACCCCACCTGCCACACACCCTCACTCCACCTGCCACACTCCCTCACCCCACCTGCCACACACTATCACCTCACCTGCCACACACCCTCACCCCACCTGCCACACACCCTCACCCCACCTTCCTCACTCCCTCACCCCACCTGCCGTACACCCTCACCCCACCTGCTACACGCTATCATCCCTGCCTGCCACACTCCCCGCCTGCTACACACCCTCACCTCACCTGCCACACACCCTCACCCCACCTGCCACACACCCTCACCCCACCTGCCACAAACCATCACCCCACCAGCCACACACTATCACCCCACCTGCCACACACCCTCACTCCACCTGCCTCACTCCCTCACCCCACCTGCCATACACCCTCACCCCACCTGCCACACGCCATCATCCCTGCCTGCCACACTCCTTCTCCCCGCCTGCTACACACCCTCACCCTACCTGCCACACACCATCACCCTGCCTGCTACACTCCCTCACAACACCTGCCACACACCATCACCCCACCTACCACACACCCTGACTCCACCTGCCACACTCCCTCACCCCACCTGCCACACTCCCTCACTTCACCTGCCACACACCATTACCCCACCTGCCACACTCCCTCACCCCACCTGCCACACACCCTCACCCCACCTGCCACACACCCTCACCCCACCTGTCACACACCCTCACCCCACCTGCCACACTCCCTCACCCCGCTTGCGACACTCCCTCTCACCGCCTGCCACACGCCATCACCCCACCTGCCACACTCCCTCACCCCACCTGCCACACACCATCACCCTACCTGCCACACACCATCACCCCACCTGCCACACACTCTCACCCCTCCTGCCACACACCCCCACTCCACCTGCCACACACTATCACCCCACCTGCCACACAGCATCACACCACCTGCCACACACCCTCACTCCACCTGCCACACTCCCTCACCCCAAATGCCACACACCCTCACCTCACCTGCCACACAACCTCACCCCACCTGCCACACACCCTCACTCCACCTGCCACACTCCGTCACCCCACCTCCCACACACCCTCACTCCACCTGCCACACACCCTCACTCCACCTGCCACACACCATCACCCCACCTGCCACACTCCCTCACCCCACCTGCCACACTCTATCACCCACCTTCAACACGCCATCCCTGCCTGCCACACTCCCTCTCCCCGCCTGCCACACACCCTCACCCTACCTGCCACACATCATCACCCCGCCTGCCACATTCCCTCACCCCACCTGCCACACACCATCATCCTACCTGCCACACACCATCACCCCGCCTGCCACACTCCCTCACCCCACCTGCCACACACCCTCACCCCACCTGCCACACACCCTCACCCCACCTGCCACACACCCTCACTGCACCTGCCACACACCATCACCCCACCTGCCACACAACATCACCCTACCTGCTACACACCCTCACTCCACCTGCCACACTCCCTCACCCCACCTGCCACACACCCTCACCTCACCTACCACACACCCTCACCTCACCTACCACACACCCTCACTCCACCTGCCACACACCCTCACTCCACCTGCCACACACCATCACCCCTCCTGCCACACTCCCTCACCCCACCTGCCACACACCATCAC
The DNA here is from genome assembly GCF_040958095.1 of Procambarus clarkii. Taxonomy (NCBI): domain Eukaryota; kingdom Metazoa; phylum Arthropoda; class Malacostraca; order Decapoda; family Cambaridae; genus Procambarus; species Procambarus clarkii. Next base: position 10,543,164 of record NC_091234.1, read on the forward strand.
CCCACCTGCCACACACCCTCACTCCACCTGCCACACACCATCACCCCACCTGCCACACTCCCTCACCCCACCTGCCACACTCTCTCACTCCACCTGCCACACACCCACCCTCACCTGCCACACACCCTCACCCCACCTGCCACACACCCTCACTCCACCTGCCACACACCCTCACCCCACCTGCCACATTACTTCACCCCGCCTGCAACATTCCCTCAGATCGCCTGCCACACGCCATCACCCCACCTGTCACACTCCCTCACCCACCTGCCACACACCCTCGCCCCACCTGCCACACTCCCTCACCCCACCTGCCACACTCCCTCACCCCACCTGCCACACGCCATCATCCCTTCCTGCCACACTCCCTCTCCCTGTTTGCCACAAACCCTCACCCTACCTGCCACACACCATCACCCTACCTGCCACACACCATCACCCCGCCTGCCACATTCCCTCACCCCACCTGCCACACACCATCACCCCGCCTGCCACACTCCCTCACCCCACCTGCCACAGAACCTCACTGCACCTGCCACATACCATCACCCCACCTGCCACACAGCATCACCCTACCTGCTACACACCCTCACTCCACCTGCCACACTCCGTCACCCCACCTGCCACTCTCACCTCACCTACTACACACCCTCACCTCACCTACCACACACCCTCACTCCACATGCCACACACCCTCACTCCACCTGCCACACACCATCACCCCACCTGCCACACTCCCTCACCCCACCTGCCACACACCATCACCCCACCTGCCACACACCCTCACTCCACCTGCCACACACCATCACCCCACCTGCCACACTCCCTCACCCGCCTGCCACATTCCCTCACCCCACCTGCCACACACCATCATCCTACCTGCCACACACCATCACCCCGCCTGCCACACTCCCTCACCTCACCTGCCACACAACCTCACCCCACCTGCCACATACCCTCACTGCACCTGCCACACACCATCTCCCCACCTGCCACACAGCATCACCCTACCTACTACACACCCTCACTCCACCTGCCACACTCCCTCACCCCACCTGCCACACACCCTCATCTCACCTACCACACACCCTGACCTCACCTACCACACACCCTCACTCCACCTGCCACACACCCTCACTCCACCTGCCACACACCATCACCCCCCTGCCACACTCCCTCACCCAACCTGCCACACACCATCACCCCACCTGCCACACACCCTCACTCCACCTGCCACACACTATCACCCCACCTGCCACACTCCCTCACCCCACCTGCCACACTCCCTCACTCCACCTGCCACACTCCCTCACCCCACCTGCCACACACCATCACCCCACCTGCCACACACCCTCACCCCACCTGCCACACACCCTCACCCCACCTGCCACACTCCCTCACCCCACCTGCCACACACCATCACCCCACCTGCCACACACCCTCACTCCAACTGCCACACACTATCACCTCACCTGCCACACTCCCTCACCCCACCTGCCACACTCCCTCACCCCCCCCACCTGCCACACACTATCACCCCACCTGCCACACACTATCACCCCACCTGCCACACACCCTCACTCCATCTGCCTCACTCCCTCACCCCACCTGCCATACACCTTCATCCCACCTTCCACACACCCTCACCTCACCTCCCACACACCCTCACCCCACCTGCCACACACCCTCACCGCACCTGCCACACTCCCTCACCCAACCTGCCATACACTATCACCTCACCTGCCACACACCCTCACCCCACCTGCCACACACCCTCACCCCACCTGCCTCACTCCCTCACCCAACCTACCATAAACCCTCACCTAACCTGCCACACGCCATCATCCCTGCCTGCCACACTCCTTCTCCCCGCCTGCTACACACCCTCACCTCACCTGCCACACACCCTCACCCCACCTGCCACACACCCTCACCCCACCTGCCACAAACCATCATCCCACCTGCCACACACTATCACCCCACCTGCCACACACCTTCATTCCACCTGCCTCACTCCCTCACCCCACCTGCCATACACCATCACCCCACCTGCCACACACCATCACCCTGCCTGCTACACACCATCACCCTGCCTGCCACACACCATCACCCCACCTGCCACACACCATCACCCCACCTGCCACACTCCCTCACCTCACCTGCCACACACCATCACCCTACCTGCCACACACCATCACCCCGCCAACCACACTCCCTCACCCGACCTGCCACACACCCTCACCCCACCTGCCACACACCCTCACTCCACCTGCCACACACCCTCACCCCACCTGCCACACTCCCTCACCCCTCCTGCCACACTCCCTCACCCCACCTGCCACACACCATCACCCCACCTGCCACATACCATCACCCCACCTGCCACACACCCTCACTCCTCCTGCCACACTCCCTCACCCAACCTACCACACACCTTCACCCTACCTGCCACACACCATTACCCCGCCTGCCACACTCCCTCACCCCACCTGCCACACACCATCACACTACCTGCCACACACCCTCACTCCACCTGCCACACACCATCACCCCACCTGCCACACACCCTCATTCCACCTGCCACACTCCCTCACCCCACCTGCCACACATCCTCACCTCACCTGCCACACACCATCACCCAACCTGCCACACTCCCTCACCCCACCTGCCACACACCCTCTCCCCACCTGCCACACACCCTCACTCCACCTGCCACACACCCTCACCCCACCTGCCACATTACTTAACCCCGCCTGCAACACTCCCTCAGATCGCCTGCCACACGCCATCACCCCACCTGCCACACTCCCTCACCCACCTGCCACACTCCCTCACCCCACCTGCCACACGCCATCATACCTTTCTGTCACACTCCCTCTCCCGCCTGCCACACACCCTCACCCTACCTGCCACACACTATCACCCCGCCTGCCACATTCCCTCACCCCACCTGCCACACACCATCACCCTACCTGCCACACACCATCACCCCGCCTGCCACACTCCCTCACCCCACCTGCCATACATTATCACCCCACCTGCCACACAATCTCAATGCACCTGCCACACAACATCACCCCACCTGCCACACAGCGTCACCCTACCTGTTACACTCCCTCACTCCACCTGCCACACTCCCTCACCCCACCTGCCACCCTCACCTCACCTACTACACACCCTCACCTCACCTACCACACACCCTCACCCCACCTGCCACACACCCTCACTCCACCTGCCACACACCATCACCCCACCTGCCACACTCCCTCACCCCACCTGCCACACACCCTCACCTCACCTGCCACACACCCTCACCCCACCTGCCACACACACCCTCACCCCACCTGCCACACTCCCTCACCCCACCTGCCACACACTATCACCCCACCTGCCACACACTATCACCCCACCTGCCACACACCCTCACTCCACCTGCCTCACTCCCTCACCCCACCTTCCTCACTCCCTCACCCCACCTGCCGTACACCCTCACCCCACCTGCTACACGCTATCTTCCCTGCCTGCCACACTCCTCCCCGCCTGCTACACACCCTCACCTAACCTGCCACACTCCCTCACCTCACCTCCCACACACCATCACCCCACCTGCCACACATCCTCAGCCCAAATGCCACACTCCCTCATCCCACCTGCCACACACTCTCACCCCACCTGCCACACACCATCACCCTGCCTGTCACACACCATCACAACACCTGCCACACACCCTCACCCCACTTGCCACACTCCCTCACCCCACCTGCCACACACCCTCACCCCACCTGCCACACTCCCTCACCCCGCCTGCTACACACCCACACCCCACCTGCCACACAACATCACCCTGCCAGCCACACACCATCAACCTGCCTGCCACACACCATCACCCCACCTGCCACACACCATCACCCCACCTGCCACACTCCCTCACCTCACCTGCCACACACCATCACCCTACCTGCCACACACCATCACCCCGCCTACCACACTCCCTCACCCGACCTGCCACACAGCCTCACCCCACCTGTCACACACCCTCACCCCACCTGCCACACACCCTCACCCCACCTGCCACACTCCCTCACCCACCTGCCACACTCCCTCACCCCACCTGCCACACACCATCACCCCACCTGCCACATACCATCACCCCACCTGCCACACACCCTCACTCCTCCTGCCACACTCCCTCACCCAACCTACCACACACCTTCACCCTACCTGCCACACACCATTACCCCGCCTGCCACACTCCCTCACCTAACCTGCCACACACCATCACTCCACCTGCCACACACCATCACCCCACCTGCCACACACCCTCATTCCACCTGCCACACTCCCTCACCCCACCTGCCACATATCCTCACCTCACCTGCCACACACCATCACCCAACCTGCCACACTCCCTCACCCCACCTGCCACACACCCTCACCCCACCTGCCACACACCCTCACCCCGCCTGCCAAACACCCTCACTCCACCTGCCACACACCCTCACCCCACCTGCCACATTACTTCACCCCGCCTGCAACATTCCCTCAGATCGCCTGCCACACGCCATCACCCCACCTGTCACACTCCCTCACCCCACCTGCCACACACCCTCGCCCCACCTGCCACACTCCCTCACCCCACCTGCCACACTCCCTCACCCCACCTGCCACCCTCACCTCACCTACTACACACCCTCACCTCACCTACCACACACCCTCACTCCACCTGCCACACACCCTCACTCCACCTGCCACATACCATCACCCCACCTGCCACACACCCTCACTCCTCCTGCCACACTCCCTCACCCAACCTACCACACACCTTCACCCTACCTGCCACACACCATTACCCGCCTGCCACACTCCCTCACCCCACCTGCCACACACCATCACACTACCTGCCACACACCCTCACTCCACCTGCCACACACCATCACCCCACCTGCCACACACCCTCATTCCACCTGCCACACTCCCTCACCCCACCTGCCACACATCCTCACCTCACCTGCCACACACCATCACCCAACCTGCCACACTCCCTCACCCCACCTGCACACACCCTCTCCCCACCTGCCACACACCTCACTCCACCTGCCACACACCCTCACCCCACCTGCTACATTACTTAACCCCGCCTGCAACACTCCCTCAGATCGCCTGCCACACGCCATCACCCCACCTGCCACACTCCCTCACCCCACCTGCCACACTCCCTCACCCACCTGCCACACGCCATCATACCTTTCTGTCACACTCCCTCTCCCCGCCTGCCACACACCCTCACCCTTCCTGCCACACACTATCACCCCGCCTGCCACATTCCCTCAACCCACCTGCCACACACCATCACCCTACCTGCCACACACCATCACCCCGCCTGCCACACTCCCTCACCCCACCTGCCATACACCCTCACCCACCTGCCACACAATCTCAATGCACCTGCCACACAACATCACCCCACCTGCCACACAGCGTCACCCTACCTGTTACACTCCCTCACTCCACCTGCCACACTCCCTCACCCCACCTGCCACCCTCACCTCACCTACTACACACCCTCACCTCACCTACCACACCTCACCCCACCTGCCACACACCCTCACTCCACCTGCCACACACCATCACCCCACCTGCCACACCCTCACCCCACCTGCCACACACCCTCACCTCACCTGCCACCACCCTCGCCCCACCTGCCACACACACCCTCACCCCACCTGCCACACTCCCTCACCCCACCTGCCACACACTATCACCCACCTGCCACACACTATCACCCCACCTGCCACACACCCTCACTCCACCTGCCTCACTCCCTCACCCCACCTTCCTCACTCCCTCACCCCACCTGCCGTACACCCTCACCCCACCTGCTACACGCTATCTTCCCTGCCTGCCACACTCCTCCCCGCCTGCTACACACCCTCACCTAACCTGCCACACTCCCTCACCTCACCTCCCACACACCATCACCCCACCTGCCACACATCCTCAGCCCAAATGCCACACTCCCTCATCCCACCTGCCACACACTCTCACCCCACCTGCCACACACCATCACCCTGCCTGTCACACACCATCACAACACCTGCCACACACCCTCACCCCACTTGCCACACTCCCTCACCCCACCTGCCACACACCCTCACCCCACCTGCCACACTCCCTCACCCCGCCTGCTACACACCTCACCCCACCTGCCACACAACATCACCCTGCCAGCCACACACCATCAACCTGCCTGCCACACACCATCACCCCACCTGCCACACACCATCACCCCACCTGCCACACTCCCTCACCTCACCTGCCACACACCATCACCCTACCTGCCACACACCATCACCCCGCGTCCCACACTCCCTCACCCGACCTGCCCACACCCCACACCCCACCTGTCACACACCCTCACCCCACCTGCCACACACCCTCACCCCACCTGCCACACTCCCTCACCCCACCTGCCACACTCCCTCACCCCACCTGCCACACACCATCACCCCACCTGCCACATACCATCACCCCACCTGCCACACACCCTCACTCCTCCTGCCACACTCCCTCACCCAACCTACCACACACCTTCACCCTACCTGCCACACACCATTACCCCGCCTGCCACACTCCCTCACCTAACCTGCCACACACCATCACTCCACCTGCCACACACCATCACCCCACCTGCCACACACCCTCATTCCACCTGCCACACTCCCTCACCCCACCTGCCACATATCCTCACCTCACCTGCCACACACCATCACCCAACCTGCCACACTCCCTCACCCCACCTGCCACACACCCTCACCCCGCCTGCCAAACACCCTCACTCCACCTGCCACACACCCTCACCCCACCTGCCACATTACTTCACCCCGCCTGCAACATTCCCTCAGATCGCCTGCCACACGCCATCACCCCACCTGTCACACTCCCTCACCCCACCTGCCACACACCCTCGCCCCACCTGCCACACTCCCTCACCCCACCTGCCACACTCCCTCACCCCACCTGCCACCCTCACCTCACCTACTACACACCCTCACCTCACCTACCACACACCCTCACTCCACCTGCCACACACCCTCACTCCACCTGCCACACACCATCACCCCACCTGCCACACTCCCTCACCCCACCTGCCACACACCATCACCCCACCTGCCACACACCCTCACTCCACCTGCCACACACCATCACCCCACCTGCCACACTCCCTCACCCACCTGCCACACCCTCACCCCACCTGCCACACTCCCTCACCCCGCTTGCGACACTCCCTCTCACCGCCTGCCACACGCCATCACCCCACCTGCCACACTCCCTCACCCCACCTGCCACACACCATCACCCTACCTGCCACACACCATCACCCTACCTGCCACACACCATCACCCCACCTGCCACACACTCTCACCCCTCCTGCCACACACCCCCACTCCACCTGCCACACACTATCACCCCACCTGCCACACAGCATCACACCACCTGCCACACACCCTCACTCCACCTGCCACACTCCCTCACCCCAAATGCCACACACCCTCACCTCACCTGCCACACACCCTCACCCCACCTGCCACACACCCTCACTCCACCTGCCACACTCCGTCACCCCACCTCCCACACACCCTCACTCCACCTGCCACACACCCTCACTCCACCTGCCACACACCATCACCCCACCTGCCACACTCCCTCACCCCACCTGCCACACTCTCTCACCCCACCTTCAACACGCCATCATCCCTGCCTGCCACACTCCCTCTCCCCGCCTGCCACACACCCTCACCCTACCTGCCACACATCATCACCCCGCCTGCCACATTCCCTCACCCCACCTGCCACACACCATCATCCTACCTGCCACACACCATCACCCCGCCTGCCACACTCCCTCACCCCACCTGCCACACACCCTCACCCCACCTGCCACACACCCTCACCCCACCTGCCACACACCCTCACTGCACCTGCCACACACCATCACCCCACCTGCCACACAACATCACCCTACCTGCTACACACCCTCACTCCACCTGCCACACTCCCTCACCCCACCTGCCACACACCCTCACCTCACCTACCACACACCCCACCTCACTACCACACACCCTCACTCCACCTGACACACCCTCACTCCACCTGCCACACACCATCACCCCTCCTGCCACACTCCCTCACCCCACCTGCCACACACCATCACCCCACCTGCCACACACCCTCACTCCACCTGCCACACACCATCACCCCACCTGCCACACTCCCTCACCCCACCTGCCACACTCCCTCACTCCACCTGCCACACACCCACCCTCACCTGCCACACACCCTCACCCCACCTGCCACACACCCTCACTCCACCTGCCACACACCCTCACCCCACCTGCCACATTACTTCACCCCGCCTGCAACATTCCCTCAGATCGCCTGCCACACGCCATCACCCCACCTGTCACACTCCCTCACCCCACCTGCCACACACCCTCGCCCCACCTGCCACACTCCCTCACCCCACCTGCCACACTCCCTCACCCCACCTGCCACACGCCATCATCCCTTCCTGCCACACTCCCTCTCCCTGTTTGCCACAAACCCTCACCCTACCTGCCACACACCATCACCCTACCTGCCACACACCATCACCCCGCCTGCCACATTCCCTCACCCCACCTGCCACACACCATCACCCTACCTGCCACACACTATCACCCCGCCTGCCACACTCCCTCACCCCACCTGCCACAGAACCTCACTGCACCTGCCACATACCATCACCCCACCTGCCTCACAGCATCACCCTACCTGCTACACACCCTCACTCCACCTGCCACACTCCGTCACCCCACCTGCCACTCTCACCTCACCTACTACACACCCTCACCTCCTCACACCACACACCCTCACCACCTGCCACACACCCTCACTCCACCTGCCACACACCATCACCCCACCTGCCACACTCCCTCACCCCACCTGCCACACACCATCACCCCACCTGCCACACACCCTCACTCCACCTGCCACACACCATCACCCCACCTGCCACACTCCTCACCCCGCCTGCCACATTCCCTCACCCCACCTGCCACACACCATCATCCTACCTGCCACACACCATCACCCCGCCTGCCACACTCCCTCACCTCACCTGCCACACAACCTCACCCCACCTGCCACATACCCTCACTGCACCTGCCACACACCATCTCCCCACCTGCCACACAGCATCACCCTACCTACTACACACCCTCACTCCACCTGCCACACTCCCTCACCCCACCTGCCACACACCCTCATCACCTACCACACACCCTGACCTCACCTACCACACACCCTCACTCCACCTGCCACACACCCTCACTCCACCTGCCCACACCATCACCCCCCCTGCCACACTCCCTCACCCAACCTGCCACACACCATCACCCCACCTGCCACACACCCTCACTCCACCTGCCACACACTATCACCCCACCTGCCACACTCCCTCACCCACCTGCCACACTCCCTCACTCCACCTGCCACACTCCCTCACCCCCCTACCTGCCACACACTATCACCCCACCTGCCACACACCTCACCTCACCTGCCACACACCCTCACCCCACCTGCCACACTCCCTCACCCCACCTGCCACACACCATCACCCCACCTGCCACACACCCTCACTCCAACTGCCACACACTATCACCTCACCTGCCACACTCCCTCACCCCACCTGCCACACTCCCTCACCCCCCCACCTGCCACACACTATCACCCCACCTGCCACACACTATCACCCCACCTGCCACACACCCTCACTCCATCTGCCTCACTCCTCACCCCACCTGCCATACACCTTCATCCCACCTTCCACACACCCTCACCTCACCTCCCACACACCCTCACCCACCTGCCACACACCCTCACCGCACCTGCCACACTCCCTCACCCAACCTGCCATACACTATCACCTCACCTGCCACACACCCTCACCCACCTGCCACACACCCTCACCCCACCTGCCTCACTCCTCACCCAACCTACCATAAACCCTCACCTAACCTGCCACACGCCATCATCCCTGCCTGCCACACTCCTTCTCCCCGCCTGCTACACACCCTCACCTCACCTGCCACACACCCTCACCCCACCTGCCACACACCCTCACCCCACCTGCCACAAACCATCATCCCACCTGCCACACACTATCACCCCACCTGCCACACACCTTCATTCCACCTGCCTCACTCCCTCACCCCACCTGCCATACACCATCACCCCACCTGCCACACACCATCACCCTGCCTGCTACACACCATCACCCTGCCTGCCACACACCATCACCCACCTGCCACACACCATCACCCCACCTGCCACACTCCCTCACCTCACCTGCCACACACCATCACCCTACCTGCCACACACCATCACCCCGCCAACCACACTCCCTCACCCGACCTGCCACACACCCTCACCCCACCTGCCACACACCCTCACTCCACCTGCCACACACCCTCACCCCACCTGCCACACTCCCTCACCCCTCCTGCCACACTCCCTCACCCCACCTGCCACACACCATCACCCCACCTGCCACATACCATCACCCCACCTGCCACACACCCTCACTCCTCCTGCCACACTCCCTCACCCAACCTACCACACACCTTCACCCTACCTGCCACACACCATTACCCCGCCTGCCACACTCCCTCACCCACCTGCCACACACCATCACACTACCTGCCACACACCCTCACTCCACCTGCCACACACCATCACCCCACCTGCCACACACCCTCATTCCACCTGCCACACTCCCTCACCCCACCTGCCACACACCCTCACCTCACCTGCCACACACCATCACCCAACCTGCCACACTCCCTCACCCCACCTGCCACACACCCTCTCCCCACCTGCCACACACCCTCACTCCACCTGCCACACACCCTCACCCCACCTGCCACATTACTTAACCCCGCCTGCAACACTCCCTCAGATCGCCTGCCACACGCCATCACCCCACCTGCCACACTCCCTCACCCCACCTGCCACACTCCCTCACCCCACCTGCCACACTCCCTCACCCCACCTGCACACGCCATCATACCTTTCTGTCACACTCCCTCTCCCCGCCTGCCACACACCCTCACCTACCTGCCACACACTATCACCCCGCCTGCCACATTCCCTCACCCCACCTGCCACACACCATCACCCTACCTGCCACACACCATCACCCCGCCTGCCACACTCCCTCACCCCACCTGCCATACACCATCACCCCACCTGCCACACAATCTCAATGCACCTGCCACACAACATCACCCCACCTGCCACACAGCGTCACCCTACCTGTTACACTCCCTCACTCCACCTGCCACACTCCCTCACCCCACCTGCCACCCTCACCTCACCTACTACACCACACCTCACCTCACCACCACACACCCTCACCCCACCTGCCACACACCCTCACTCCACCTGCCACACACCATCACCCCACCTGCCACATCCCTCACCCCACCTGCCACACACCCTCACCTCACCTGCCACACACCCTCACCCCACCTGCCACACACACCCTCACCCCACCTGCCACACTCCCTCACCCCACCTGCCACACACTATCACCCCACCTGCCACACACTATCACCCCACCTGCCACACACCCTCACTCCACCTGCCTCACTCCCTCACCCCACCTTCCTCACTCCCTCACCCCACCTGCCGTACACCCTCACCCCACCTGCTACACGCTATCTTCCCTGCCTGCCACACTCCTCCCCGCCTGCTACACACCCTCACCTAACCTGCCACACTCCCTCACCTCACCTCCCACACACCATCACCCCACCTGCCACACATCCTCAGCCCAAATGCCACACTCCCTCATCCCACCTGCCACACACTCTCACCCCACCTGCCACACACCATCACCCTGCCTGTCACACACCATCACAACACCTGCCACACACCCTCACCCCACTTGCCACACTCCCTCACCCCACCTGCCACACACCCTCACCCCACCTGCCACACTCCCTCACCCCGCCTGCTACACACCCACACCCCACCTGCCACACAACATCACCCTGCCAGCCACACACCATCAACCTGCCTGCCACACACCATCACCCCACCTGCCACACACCATCACCCCACCTGCCACACTCCCTCACCTCACCTGCCACACACCATCACCCTACCTGCCACACACCATCACCCCGCCTACCACACTCCCTCACCCGACCTGCCACACAGCCTCACCCCACCTGTCACACCCTCACCCCACCTGCCACACACCCTCACCCCACCTGCCACACTCCCTCACCCCACCTGCCACACTCCCTCACCCCACCTGCCACACACCATCACCCCACCTGCCACATACCATCACCCCACCTGCCACACACCCTCACTCCTCCTGCCACACTCCCTCACCCAACCTACCACACACCTTCACCCTACCTGCCACACACCATTACCCCGCCTGCCACACTCCCTCACCTAACCTGCCACACACCATCACTCCACCTGCCACACACCATCACCCCACCTGCCACACCCTCATTCCACCTGCCACACTCCCTCACCCACCTGCCACATATCCTCACCTCACCTGCCACACACCATCACCCAACCTGCCACACTCCCTCACCCCACCTGCCACACACCCTCACCCCGCCTGCCAAACACCCTCACTCCACCTGCCACACACCCTCACCCCACCTGCCACATTACTTCACCCGCCTGCAACATTCCCTCAGATCGCCTGCCACACGCCATCACCCCACCTGTCACACTCCCTCACCCACCTGCCACACACCCTCGCCCCACCTGCCACACTCCCTCACCCCACCAGCCACACCCCTCACCCCACCTGCCACCCTCACCTCACCTACTACACACCCTCACCTCACCTACCACACACCCTCACTCCACCTGCCACACACCCTCACTCCACCTGCCACATACCATCACCCCACCTGCCACACACCCTCACTCCTCCTGCCACACTCCCTCACCCAACCTACCACACACCTTCACCCTACCTGCCACACACCATTAACCCGTCTGCCACACTCCCTCACCCCACCTGCCACACACCATCACACTACCTGCCACACACCCTCACTCCACCTGCCACACACCATCACCCCACCTGCCACACACCCTCATTCCACCTGCCACACTCCCTCACCCCACCTGCCACACATCCTCACCTCACCTGCCACACACCATCACCCAACCTGCCACACTCCCTCACCCCACCTGCCACACACCCTCTCCCCACCTGCCACACACCCTCACTCCACCTGCCACACACCCTCACCCCACCTGCCACATTACTTAACCCCGCCTGCAACACTCCCTCAGATCGCCTGCCACACGCCATCACCCCACCTGCCACACTCCCTCACCCCACCTGCCACACTCCCTCACCCCACCTGCCACACGCCATCATACCTTTCTGTCACACTCCCTCTCCCCGCCTGCCACACACCCTCACCCTTCCTGCCACACTCCCTCACCCCACCTGCCACACACCATCACCCCACCTGCCACACACCCTCTCCCCACCTGCCACACTCCCTCACTCTACCTGCCACACACCCTCACCCCACCTGCCACATTACTTAACCCCGCCTGCAACACTCCCTCAGATCGCCTGCCACACCATCACCCCACCTGCCACACTCCCTCACCCCACCTGCCACACACCATCACCCCACCTGCCACACACCCTCACTCCACCTGCCACACACCATCACCCCACCTGCCACACTCCATCACCCCACCTGCCACACACCCTCACCTCACCTGCCACCACCCTCACCCCACCTGCCACACACACCCTCACCCCACCTGCCACACTCCCTCACCCCACCTGCCACACACTATCACCCCACCTGCCACACACTATCACCCCACCTGCCACACACCCTCATTCCACCTGCCTCACTCCCTCACCCCACCTGCCATACACCCACACCCCACTTGCCACACACCCTCACCTAACCTGCTACACACCCTCACCCCACCTGCCACACACCCTCACTCCACCTGCCACACTCCCTCATTCCACTGCCACACACTATCACCTCACCTGCCACACACCCTCACCCCACCTGCCACACACCCTCACCCCACCTGCAACACGCCATCATCCCTGCCTGCCACACTCCTTCTCCCCGCCTGCTACACACCCTCACCCTACCTGCCACACACCATCACCCCGCCTGCTACACTCCCTCACCCCACCTGCCACACACCATCACCCCACCTACCACACACCCTGACTCCACCTGCCACACTCCCTCACCCCACCTGCCACACTCCCTCACTTCACCTGCCACACACCATTACCCCACCTCCCACACTCCCTCACCCCACCTGCCACACACCCTCACCCCACCTGCCACACACCCTCACCCCACCTGTCACACACCCTCACCCCACCTGCCACACTCCCTCACCACGCTTGCAACACTCCCTCTCACCGCCTGCCACACGCCATCACCCCACCTGCCACACTCCCTCACCCCACCTGCCACACACCATCACCCTACCTGCTACACACCATCACCCCACCTGCCACACACTCTCACCCCTCCTGCCACACACCCCCACTCCACCTGCCACACACTATCACCCCACCTGCCACACAGCATCACCCCACCTGCCACACACCCTCACTCCACCTGCCACACTCCCTCACCCCACCTGCCACACACCCTCACCTCACCTGCCACACACCCTCACCCACCTGCAACACACCCTCACTCCACCTGCCACACTCCCTCACCCCACCTCCCAAACACCCTCACTCCACCTGCCACACACCCTCACTCCACCTGCCACACACCATCACCCCACCTGCCACACTCCCTCACCCCACCTGCCACACTCCCTCACCCCACCTGCTACACGCCATCATCCCTGCCTGCCACACTCCCTCTCCCCGCCTGCCACACCCTCACCCTACCTGCCACACATCACCCCGCCTGCCACATTCCCTCACCCACCTGCCACACACCATCATCCTACCTGCCACACACCATCACCCGCCTGCCATACTCCCTCACCTCACCTGCCACACAACCTCACCCCACCTGCCACATACCCTCACTGCACCTGCCACACACCATCTCCCCACCTGCCACACAGCATCACCCTACCTGCTACACACCCTCACTCCACCTGCCACACTCCCTCACCCCACCTGCCACACACCCTCATCTCACCTACCACACACCCTGACCTCACCTACCACACACCCTCACTCCACCTGCCACACACCCTCACTCCACCTGCCACACACCATCACCCCCTTGCCACACTCCCTCACCCAACCTGCCACAACCATCACCCCACCTGCCACACACCCTCACTCCACCTGCCACACACTATCACCCCACCTGCCACACTCCCTCACCCCACCTGCCACACTCCCTCACTCCACCTGCCACACTCCCTCACCCCTCCACCTGCCACACACTATCACCCCACCTGCCACACACCCTCACCTCACCTGCCACACACCCTCACCCCACCTGCCACACACTATCACCCCACCTGCCACACACTATCACCCCACCTGCCACACACCCTCACTCCACCTGCCTCACTCCCTCACCCCACCTTCCTCACTCCCTCACCCCACCTGCCGTACACCCTCACCCCACCTGCTACACGCTATCATCCCTGCCTGCCACACTCCTCCCCGCCTGCTACACACCCTCACCTAACCTGCCACACTCCCTCACCTCACCTCCCACACACCATCACCCCACCTGCCACACATCCTCAGCCAAATGCCACACTCCCTCATCCCACCTGCCACACACTCTCACCCCACCTGCCACACACCATCACCCTGCCTGTCACACACCATCACAACACCTGCCACACACCCTCACCCCACTTGCCACACTCCCTCACCCCACCTGCCACACACCCTCACCCCACCTGCCACACTCCCTCACCCCGCCTGCTACACACCCTCACCCACCTGCCACACAACATCACCCTGCCAGCCAACACCATCAACCTGCCTGCCACACACCATCACCCCACCTGCCACACACCATCACCCCACCTGCCACACTCCCTCACCTCACCTGCCACACACCATCACCCTACCTGCCACACACCATCACCCGCCTACCACACTCCCTCACCCGACCTGCCACACACCCTCACCCCACCTGTCACACACCCTCACCCACCTGCCACACACCCTCACCCCACCTGCTACACTCCCTCACCCCACCTGCCACACTCCCTCACCCCACCTGCCACACACCATCCCCACCTGCCACATTTCATCACCCCACCTGCCACACACCCTCACTCCTCCTGCCACACTCCCTCACCCAACCTACCACACACCTTCACCCTACCTGCCACACACCATTACCCCGCCTGCCACACTCCCTCACCTAACCTGCCACACACCATCACTCCACCTGCCACACCACCATCACCCCACCTGCACACACCCTCATTCCACCTGCCACACTCCCTCACCCCACCTGCCACATATCCTCACCTCACCTGCCACACACCATCACCCAACCTGCCACACTCCCTCACCCCACCTGCCACACACCCTCACCCCGCCTGCCACACACCCGTACTCCACCTGCCACACACCCTCACCCCACCTGCCACATTACTTCACCCGCCTGCAACATTCCCTCAGATCGCTTGCCACACG